>NC_141601.1:39246786-39419286 GCF_047967505.1 Dipteris shenzhenensis | reverse complement strand
CATGAAATAAGTAGCGCGTTAATGCGTTGCCTATTTTAGGCATTCAGGCCCTAAAAGTAGGACCCCATATCTTTGGACTTACAAATCCAAATAGGATCATGTCATATATCAAATAGAACGACAAGAACCAATTTAGATGGTTTTCATGTCCATTTTCTCCATATATCAAAATTGTATGTATCAATATATACATCAGTATACACATATATGCATCAACATATACATATACACATATATATATATATATATATATATATATATATACATACATACATACATACATACATACACACACACACACACACACACACACACACACACACACACATATATATATATATATATATATGTATGTATGCATGTATGTATGTACATACATATATACATGCATACATACAAACATCAAAAGTAAGACCCCATTGGTTGCCTATGTCTTGCATTTTGTTGTCTCATGAGCATAAGAACAAGCACTTGTGTTCCTTACCTTTCTTTGCAATGGGGGTCTGGTGAATATATCCTATTCCTTCATGGGGCCGGAGAAGACGGATGCAAAAAATTGAACCTCCAAAAAGACTTCTTTTACCGGTCTATGGGGACCGGCTCTTACTAGTGTTGAGAGTGGACAAGACAGCTACCGTTGGTGTGATATGGGAATCTCCCAGTCTACAATTTTAGCACCAAGTTTGAGATGTAAACTACATAGTCAAGTCCAAAAAAGTTGTGTCAATTCTTGCATTAAATATAGGGTGATGAATATATCCTATTTTATCGTGGGGCCTGCAGAAGACGGAGGGAAAAAATTGAACCTCCAAAAAGACCTCTTTTACCGGTCTATGGGGCCTAGCTCTTACTAGCATTGAGAGTGGACAAGATAGCTACCGCTGGTGTGATATGGGAATCTCCAAGTCTCAAGTTTTGGGGTACATGAAATTAGATCATGCTAACGGTAACTCTAAGAGGTTCCAAAGGCAGGCAACATTCTTCATCATAGATAACTCAAATGCAAGGCAGTGAAAATGCCAGGAGAGTTGCTAGGTAGCATTGATTTTGGGAAAAGATATGATGATACTTTGTTGTGTTATGTAGGATATTAATTTCCATTAAATTTGGGACATTTTAGATATAACTTCATAAAATCCTCAGTCATGAAATTAATACATTACAAGCTCAAGCATAAATAATAGTCGTGAACTTAATGCATTAAATATTCAAGCCTAAAGAAGAATTAATCAAGACCTAATGCACCGTACCAGAGACTTTGGCCTTACCCTCATTCCATAGACTTGCCAACATAAGGCCAAAATTTTCATTCTTAAGAATATGTGGAAAGACCTTACATTTGGCCCACTTTTGGCGAAAAAATTTCATTTTAAAGAATAGGTGGAGTGAAATTGTGTTTGATAAATACAAATCAATGCTCAAGTTTGGACATAAATAAAGGTATCCTTTTGAAGATATTGGAACACACGAGAGAAAGAGGAGAGAAATAATATTGAAGATACATGAATTTTTAGACATACTATTAGACAAATGAACATATAATGGATGAAATCCTATTGATGATACATGAATTTTCAATAGAACTATTATTCAAAGATTTGATGGATTGAATGTAGCTTTAATACATTATCCCTTTTACAAGGGTGTTTGAGTTTGAGGCTTGAAACATAAGAATGAATCTGTGTTGAAGCCTAGTGGTTTGTTAAGGATATGTGAAACTTAAAGTAAAAGTACTTACAATGGAAGGGATTATATCAAGATCCTATTAAGGACATGTGAACATATAGTAGAATAATTCTACATAAAATCAGTGGATCAAACTTAATGTCTCAAAAGCAAAAAAGGATGATGGTGCAACCTAGGGGCTACTCTACGGCACTATGGCAGCAATCTTTGTAGTTACTATCAAAGGTAGTGTAACTTTTTTGTCAAGGAAAGAGACGCGAACCACTCCACATGACCTAGATCTGTATGACCTAGGTTGCACCGACTTGTTTCTTTCATGGATAAAAAGTGACCCTTAGGTGATGCTATAGCACTCCCTTTTTTGGTCCATTATTATAGCACAATTGGGGCCTTTTGACCTAATACTAGCTACCCATCAAATATTTGTTGTAGATGTCAGGGGTAATTACCAAACTACTAGTGGTAGTTTTATCACCACCATTAGTAATTTTATTTGAGTGTTCCTTAATGGTAGTTCTCCTACTACTACATACAATATTACCAATAGTAGTCCTAATCCCAATGATAGTACACATAATATTATTACGACCATCCAACTTTAATCATCATTATATCTATGAATGCATATATATAGGTCTATCTATATCTATACCTATTTATTTCTCATCCAATATGTTTGCATTTATTTTTGGTGCTTTGCTTACTTTGAAACTAAAGATAATGTGATTTCATTATTGTTTGCATTCTTGTCAAACATGAGGAGCTGGAATGCATAAGAGTTGGGAGGCACATTATAATTTCTCTGCAGATTTGAGCCATTGAATAGCCTATTGATTCTGATTGTTTTCTTTCTTATTGAATCCTTAATTTGGCTATTTCACACCGAACATCGCCATATCAATTCATATTTTTTTTGTTCTAGTAATGTCCTATCGCAGCATAGTCTAGGGTTGATCATACAAGATAAATGGGTGCTCACATTTAATATATTTTTTAGAGTCAGAGGACAGTGGATGTAGACTACAAAATCATCACTTTGAATAAATTTGGCAAGATTCTTCTGATAGAAGGAATAATTTCTATTGCACTAACGATGAAAGAAAATTATCAAAAGGCTGATACAAGGCTCAAAATCACACTGGTGCTACTAGGCTTAATAGTCGTAGGCTAGTAGTAGTACTAGTGTATTTACTAAGTAGTGTGTGTGCCTCTCCTCATTAAAATTCATAGTCTTCAAAAATATATAATACATAAGTCAAGATATTCTAATTAGTTTTATCATCCTAATGTTGAAACTGACTTAAATTCATAGTCTTCAAAAAGGTATAATACATAAGTCAAAATATTCCAATTAGTTTTATTGTCCTCATGTTGAAATTAATTTTCTCTTCCTTCATCTCCTATGAGCTTCAAACCTTTAATCCATTAATCTCTCAAATAGTAAGAATGGTCTTGTATTAAGAGGCGATGATATCTAAAGTGATCTACAAATACTAAGAATGGTCTTATATTAAGAGGTGATGATATCTCAAGTGTTATACAAACCATAAGAATGGTTTTGTATTAAAAGGTGATGATATCTCAAGTGTTCTACAAATAGTAAGAATGGTTCAAGTGTTCTACAAAAGTATTAGGTACCTCTTAGTGGCTGAAGGGAAGGAGTGATGATATCTCAAGTGTTCTACAAATAGTAAGAATGGTCTTGTATTAAGAGGTGATGATATCTCAAGTGTTCTACAAATAGTAATAATGGTTTTGTATTAGGAGGTGATGATATCTCAAGTGTTCTATAAAACTATTAGATACCTCTTAGTGGTTGAAGGGAAGGGGTTGGAAGTATGGGCAAAATCTCTAGGAACTACAGGATGGTTGCAAGAACAATTTTGAATGTCATAAATGACACTTGGGTTTTTCAACATACGGGTGAACTATTTTTAAACATTTTCTTTCATGGTTGATAACACTTTTAATAAGAAGAACCATTTTGAATGTTATAAGTGTTGATGCAATCCCATGCTATGAAGTCTACAGACAGTTTTTTTTCCCCGCATATGGGTGAAGTGATGTTTACATTACTAAGTTCAACATATCAAGCAACACATTTGTTTTGATTATTGAAGGAGTTTGATAATAAGACCCATTTCAAATGCAAAAGATTTGTTGTATCAGTAATGGAATCCGCTTTGGAGTGGAAATTCGGTTTCTTTCAAACCCACATATTATTGTTGCATAATGTGAGTATGGCTCCAATTGGAAGTTAAGGTAGACTATAATTCGCAATATTGCTATAGTAACACATAGTAACATAAGTTTTATTTTTGAGAATCTTCCCAAATAGTGGTTTCCACAAAGCTATGTTGAGTACCTCGATAAGGAAATTGTAGAAAAGCTCGCTCGCTTTTTTGGGCCCGCTCGCTTTTCCTCGCTCGCTCTATTGACTGCCTCGACCACCTTAAGTAGCAATGCATGCACTAAGGGGAGGTGATGGATTTGTAACTCACATTTGACCACCTTGTAGTAGCCAAAGGATCATGGCACCAAGGGGAGGTGTTGAGATATGATGCCATGTGCACATGAATTAGAGGCTAAGGTATGTGCTAAGGAATGTATTAAAGTATCCACCCTAGGATGTGGACTACATGATGTGGAGATGTGGATTGAGGATATCCACAAGGAGAGATGTGGATGAGAGGATCCCACATGGTTGACTATTCAAAGGGCACTCTCTATATAAGAGGCCTATCATGTATTGTTGAGTACACAATTTCAAGAGATATAGATTTGCTATCTCCCTCTCATGTCTTATTTAGTGTTCTTTGAGCCTCCATAGTTCTTATGCTCATCTAGTCACACTAGGTTTCGCACGATCTTTCATTCTTTGACAGACTACTACTAAAACAAAGTATTGCACTTTATGAGAATTGATTCAATACTCCATTGAAAGTAAACTGAATAAGAATTATTTCAATATATTATCGTAAACAAAATTAACCAAAATTGAAAACAAAACGAATATTAATTCAATACACCATTGAAACAAACCTTTAATACAATTATTGCAAATAGATTATACATGCCAAAAAAATGATTTAATATTATATGTCAGATTGTATACAAAAAATTTCCTCTCCTAATCATTTGAATTCTCCGTAGCCTTGGATCAGGAGAGCACGTTGTGCCGATGCTGAGCATGTCATACAACTCACGTGCCATAGGAGCATTGCATGCCGCACATGCACTTCTTACCTTTGAAGTATTTGCAAGGTAGGCAAGGTGAAAGCGATGATCACAAGGGAGGGCATAGTATCATGTGGCCCTATCAAAACAATCTTGGCAGATTGGACAACATGACCCATCCATGATGAACTATAATTGTGCGGATATTGTGTACGGTTTGCACATGGCGAGGCCAACAAAATCACGATTGATTGTCGAGACTATGCCTCCTTTGATATGTTGCAAGGAGGCTTGTGCATCACGCACCTCTTGAGAATAATTGGCTGCTATTAGGCACATCTCCGCATATGCATTGTCGATATCAAGCCACTATCTGGTTTAGGATAACAATGCATGCAATCTTTCATTATCACTTTTCACCCGCTCAAGTTCTTGCTCTATTCTTGCAGCACCCGTCGATGCTCCATAGTTGCATCTCATAAAGTTGTGGTAGAAAATGTGGCATCTTGCTCGGCATGTGCTCCCTCTCCAACTTCCTCTTCGATATTCATAAAGAGGTCATCAGTCATCTCACCGAGGCTACACGTCCAATAACGTTACATACAAACTTATCAGTTGATGTTGGGCTGGAATTATCCCAAAAAACCCAAAAACAAATAGTCAACATGATATTTAAATATTATATTCACTTGACATTGGACTGTCGGTGCATGTTGGAGGTTCAACTACCATGGGTCTGGCACTTATCACATGTGGTTGCTCGTGTACTCGAGCATTTGAGGTAAAGTCCACTTCACGACCAAGCACAAACTTTGCGTATAGCATCTTTGCAAAGTATTCGAGAATATCAGAGTGACATTTCTTTGTGAAAATCATCTCCTAGATGGTGGCTACATTCTCATTGATGGCTTGGTTATGACACCATGAAATGGGCCATCATCCGTGCTCAGCGGCAACTGAGGTTGGATCCCATATAGCCACTAAATCATCATTCAAGATGAGGGCCTTTACAACTGCCCAGTTCATGCCTTCCGGGTTATGGAAAGGACTGGCAATGGCAATTGCCTTTGTTTGCTCTCTCTTGGGTAGTTGCGTGGTGGTGTCAACCACATCCATCATGAACTTCATCGCTTGACTATAGCATGTGCGTTCTTGGTACTTGGCTTGTGTGGATGGTCGAGAGGGTGTTCTTGATGATAATGCCATTTTTTTAATTAGTGAACTATGATCATGTAAATGCTAAACCTAATAGCAAAGATACGAGTTCAAGACATGAGACATACATACATTCCATATTTGCTTCTCATACAACTGTAGAAGATTGTTTCCTAGAAATATCAAACCATAAACCCTAAACAACCAATGATGTTACCCAACATCCATTTCAAAACAATGCAAAATATGATTTAGGAATATTTAAAAAGTACACGACTTATAAACAAACAATGTTTGTAGGCCCTCTAGCAACTCCCAAAATCATTCTGTGAATGCTAAGCTATCCACCTTGTAAATTGAGATATGACGAGATGTAAAAATTGCACATTTTATAGAGAAGTTTTCATATCATCGATTGGTCACATTGCATCATTTTCATCAACATTGTGTGTGTGAAGTTTAGTTAGCAACAAGTCCATTGTCATCCATTCCTGGGGCTCATTCTGGCACAATTGGAGTTTACAATCCCACAATAGCTTTATTACATGCCTTGAGTATAATTGATCACTTGACAGTGCAAACCTACAGCCCACAAGGAAGTTGGCTATTTCACCAAGTAACCAATCGACAACATAGCAATCTGACATGTCTGACCATGCGCCATTTGGTTGAGGGTATGCATCATTTCTTGCGTATAGCTTTGGTGCAAACCAAGCAAATCGTGACTTTGGAGCAAGCGCCTGAACTTGCTGCTCTCAGTTATGTGGAGACACCTTCCCCAATCAATAATGCTCACACGCATAGATTTTCCATCTGGTGTGCAATCTAGCATGTAGTTGTCGACATTCAAGTCAGTGTGCACGAATCCTCGCTCGTGCACTACTTTTGTTGCACTGGTAATAGCTACATAAATGGTTAGTGTGTTCTCATAGAATAGGAGTGCTCACATCTGACTACGTATCATGCCATGCATTTTGAGTTTGCTCACAAGCTCCTCATGGCGGTTGCCTTGCCTTGCCCAGTTCGGATAATCATGGTACTTGGAAGGTAAGCTCATGAGCATGTCATGAATACTACCTCCATTGAAGTATGGACTGATTAACCAAAGATCACTAACATGTGTGTAACCAATTGCGTGGCACATGACCCTATGCATTATGGTCATTGCCATCTCTATCTTTAATGATTTATGTGCATGTGCAGTATTGTGCCTCAACTTCTTGCCCCAACATAAGATAGGGTTGCCTTGAAACCTAGCACATCCTCTATCTTAACTTGATACACTTTTCCTTCCACTCCCCTGCCCAATTCCTCAAGAATTGTCAATGCAACTAGTGGGAAGTGTACCATTGTAGAGCACATGTCAGCAAACTTCATGCATAGATCTATTTGTGCCTTGTTGTCTTAACTTCTTGTGTCTATTCTTTCTGAGGAACCACTAGTAGTTTGGGTATAATATTGCATGGTGACTTTTGATAGTCTATCGGGGCTACCCCTTTCTCCTTTTGGTTTTTTCTATGAATGGCAGCGTGGGATTCTTTCCATTCTATGAGCCACCTATCCAGCTTCGTCCTTGCTAGGTCTGTCAAGGGCTTTGACTACTTTACCATTTCCCATTGAGCAACTATATCACCCAACACTCTAGGTAGGAAGTTTAGTACAACCTCTTTCTCCTCTGTCCACTCTACCTCTCCATGCCTCATCCAGCTACAATCAAATTGAGAAAATATGCGCTGTTGCATTTGATGCAGCTTAGACTTGGTATGAGGAATCTCTCTTATTTGCTCCTCACTCAGCGTAATAATATGTCAAATGCACAGACCAAGTGTTGCAACTCAATTTTCCAAGTGTCTCTCTCTCTCTTTGAAGGGGTAGCTACCATGAGGAAAGTAGAGATGTAGATCTAATTCACACAACAATCATTACATAAGCACTCGACCAGTTCTTCTACCATGACAACGTGTTCATACAAAAACCAACACATAAGCAATTAAGAATTTCACATGTCTAGGTCCAATCGTAATGCATTACATTAACACTCAACTATTTTTACAAAACCAAAAGCGAAAAAATCACGTAAATAAAATAAAATTGATATCTACGCACACATGCTAACATGATTTTCTAATAGATCACTATAGCATGGACCCTATAAGCAATAGCATAGCTCATACAAACGATCGAGGTGCAAGCAAAATGTAGGTAAGCCATAATTGGTCCAAGAAACCCTATCAAAGGAGGACAAGCTATAAAAGAAGAAACAGGAAAACATATAATAGCAATCACGATTCAATGAACCAAGATGATCTACATCAGCATTGTGTGATTACACATCTTGAGCTCGTTGCAAAGGTCATCATCGTCGAGATAAATCTAGCCGACCAAAGCAAGCCATCATCCAAACAATAACTAGCTCTATTGACATCTATGTACAATATATATGAATATATGATAGTAGACCAAAGCGTGGTGAATCTAGCCGGCCGAAGCAAGCCATCACTTGTCCTTGATCATGATACTACCTAATAGAATGTCACTCGAGGCAATATGAATCCAATTGGCTGAAGCAAGTCATCATCCAACCCCAAGTGATAGACATCATACATGCACACATATAAGCAAGCATACATAAGCTGGGATTTTTTAAGGACATTTTTTTAAGAAGAGAACGTACTTTTGGATTTTAAAACGCTTGTGGACATTCAAAATGCAAAAAAACACGTTTTTAGTAACCAGTCAACATACACCGATTGACCGGCTAAATACCACTTCGTGTATCACAACACCATGTGGTATTAGGCTGAATATACTATAAGAACTTAACACCGCACGGTGAATAAAATGCCAATCAATAAACCCCTACACCGATCAGTATCAAATACACCGATTGGTGAACCCCTACATCAGGCGGTGTATTAGGATTACACCGGTCAGTGTAGTCAGATGAGGCATGCGGTGCACATGCATTAGCAGAATACACCGACCGACATGGCGTCATATCGGCCGGTGTGTTGAGTTGGGTCTATTAAAGGCAAGGTTTATGGCTTTTTTTCACTTTCACCAAAATTTTCCATTGTTTCCCACTGTTTTCCACTGCTTCCCACCATCCCCTTCTGGTGAGCTTCTAGCCTTGCTTTTTTTTTTAGTCCAAGCTGGGTGATGGCTCACTTCAACCAGCCGGATTCACCTCACCCTAGCTGAGAGAAAAGAGAGAGAGTAATATGTGATATGTTTATGTTTGCTTGCTTTTGTGTGTGTTCATGTACGATGTGGATCACTTGGGGTAGGATGATGACTCACTTCTGCCGGTTGGATTCATCTCGCCTCGAATGATGTTCTATTAGGTAATATTATGATCAAGGTTGGGTAATGGGTCGCTTCGATCGGCTGGATTCACCTTGCCCCTGTTGAGAGAGGAAAAGAAGAGAGGGCAAGCGAGAGAGGAATATGTGTGATGCTTATGTATGCTTACTTGTATGTGTGTGCATGTATGATGTCTATCACTTGGGGTCGGTGACTCGCTTTGTTCGGTTGGTATCATCTCACCTCCAGTGAAGTTCTATTAGGTAGTATCATGATCAAGGCCGGGTGATGGCTCGATGCTTTAACCGGGTGGATTCACCTCGCTTTGGTCTCCTTTTGGTCTACTATCATATATTCATATATATTGTACATAGATGTCAATAGAACCGGTTATTGTCTGGATGATAGCTCGTTTGGCCGACTGGATTCATCTCTATGACAACCTTCCCAATGAGCTCAAGATGTGTGATCACACAATACTGATCTAGATCATCTTAGTTCATTGAATCGTGATTGTTGTTATATGTTTTCCTGTTTCATCTTTTATAGCCTGTCCTCCTTCGATAGGGTTTCTTGGACCAATTACGGCTTACCTACATTTTTCTTGCACCTTGATTGCTTGTATGAGCCGTGCTATTGCTTGTAAATTCCATGTTATAATTATCTATTAGAAATTCATGTTAGCATGTGTGCATAGATATCATTTGAATTCTAAAGAAATTGTGTTGTGCATGTTCTATTTGTTTGTACGTACAATTTGATTTTCGCTTTCATCGTATGATAGCAAAGATTGTTGTGTTGTTTACGTGATTTTTTCACTTTTGTTTTTGTAATGATTGTTGAGTGTTAATGTAATGCATTATGATTGGGCCTAGGTGTGTGAATTACTTAATTGCTTCTGTGTTAGTTTTCGTATGAACACATTGTCATGGTAGTGAGTGCTTATGTAATGATTGTTGTATGAATTAGATCTATACCTCTACTTTCCTCATGGCAGCCACCCCTTCAAAGAGAGAGAGAGAGAGAGAGACACTTGGAGAATCGAGTTGCAACACCTTGTCTGCAGGGTGTGTGTGTGACATATTATTACACTGAGTAAGGAGAAAATAAGAGAGATTCCTCATACCAAGTCTAAGCTGGATGAAATGCAACAGTGCATACTTGCTCAATTTGACTGTAGCTAGATGAGGCACAGAGAGGTAGAGCAGACAACAGAGGAGAAAGAATTGCCAAAGCACATGTAAAGGACTTGGGCAAAAAGCTTTTGATATGACGATTATTTTCAAGGACTTCAAAAGCAAGTCCCTAGCATCATACTTTAGGTCCTAACTAGCATTAACTAGCATATGATTGTCCACATCTTCAACACATGAAAAGAAACCCACTATGTAGCCTTCCATGACATTATAGATATCTCCCATACCATCTTAGGAGATAGTAATATTCTTTGTAATCCTCTCTTTCTCTTCATATCCACTAACTGCCAAAGTGTACTTGGAAAGATCTATAATTTCATCAAAGGCTAGCACACAACACAGGCTCCTATGAAATTATAGATCTCTTGGACACTTAGGAGATAGTAATCCTCTTTGTAATCCTCTCTTCCTCTTCATATTATTCCCTTGGCTGCTGAACTGTACTTGGAAAGATCTATAATTTCATCAAAGGCTAGCACAAGTCAAGAAAATGACAAGTAGTCATAAAGCACTACCAAAGTAGTAATGCACATGCAAAGTAGGAACAAGCACATGCAAAGCACACATAAAGCACATGCTAAGCACTACCAAAGCACATGTAAAGCTTTGCCAAAGCACATGTAAAGCACTCGTCAAATAGAAAGCAGTGTGGACAAGCAGCCACAAATCAATGTTAAGGCACTTTCAAAGCAGTCTTGTCATAGCTTTGAAAAGCACATGTAAAGCACTCCTCAAATAGAAAGAAGTGGACAAGCAGGCACAAATCAATGTTAAAGCACTTTCAAAGCAAACACAAAGCACATACAGAGAAGTAAATTTCATGCAAAGCACATTACAAGTAGAAAGCAGTGGAAAAGCGCTCATAAAGCAGTTAAGAAAAAGACAAGTAGTCATAAAGTACTGCCAAAGCAATCACAAAGCATTGCTAAAGCACTGACAATAAGTCAAAAAATCAAGCTGTCAACAAAAAGCAATTTTTAAAAAGAAAGCAGTGGTAAAGCAATCATCATTGAGCATGAATCCAATACCATAGAAGCTTCTAAAGTGAAAAGACAGCACTAAAGCACTTGCAAAAGCACTTCTAAAGTGACAGACATTGCTGGGCACATGTGAAAACACTTCTAACATTGCTAAAGCACATGCAAAGCACACTGTAAAGCACAAGCAGAAACTAGTCACAGACCATTCTCAAAGCAGTTACAAGAGAAGCTATGAGTGACACAACCATGTAAGAGGACCAAGCGGCATTGACAAAGCAATCCAACAAAATATCCACTTGAATATGTGATTCCTTAACTTGGAGTCTACATGGCACCAAGCAGTCACATAGCAGTAAGAATGCCACCTTAAATCATTTCATCATGGCAAAAACGAGTCTAGAAGCAGTTCTTTATGGCAAAAACCAATCTAGAAGTAGCTCATTATGACACAGAAACCAGCCTAGAAGCAGTTCATCATGGCAAAAACTAGTCTAGAAGCAGTTCATCATGGCGAAAACCAATCTAGAAGCAGTTCATTATGACTCAGACGAGGAATCGAATCCAAACTTGAGGTTCCTCAAGAAGATGGACAAGGTGCTTCACATAGGTTTTTCTACTTATCCTCTTTCTATAAACATCTTTCTTATTGAGGGACACCCTTTCCTGAATCCAAAATGCAAACACAATATCTTGAACCTCTTGTGTAATGCTGCTGCATCATTGTTGTTGTCTTTGGCAGGAGGATAGCAACAACATTCCCTATTCTTCGATGGACAAGAGAGATTTTGCAAAGTAGAAGTTTCTCCTGTGGACACCCAAAAGCTTGGAAGCCTTTGCAATGCTAAAATCTTGGCATTCTTGCCCATCAGAATTCATCAACATCATCATAGTAGACCTTTTGAAGAAAAATTCATCATGGCTCTGTGGTTGTTTAACATGGGTTGAGGTGTTGTGTATATTAAATACGATTGCTTCCTACAAGAACTGAACTTTTTTTTTGGCACTGTGCAAATGCTTGGTATTGGGATGAAACAAGATCTGCGTGAAGACATCCTTTCTCATTTTTGAGTCCATTCCTCTAGTTTGTTCTTCAAACAAGGAAACAACCTCCTTTGCTATCTTTTGTCTCTCATCCATGTCAGATACAACATTTTCCTGATCTGCCATAGCTCCCTTTGCCCTTGCTTTCTTTTCTTTGTAGCCTCATACTCTCTGACAATGTCTAACTCTTTTTCTTGACGGGTCAGTTGCGTCGTCAATGTCTCTGCATTGACATCCTCAAGTCTCGGAGATAAATAAACTAGATGCACCTGTAAAAAGTAGCATAAAGCATTGCGACATGCCCTCATTTGCAATGTCATTTAAGAAATAGAAAAGTAAACGTGTTTCCTGCAAAGGCACATACCATTTTTCGATAGGAAATCTGAGTATGAACTTTGATGGTCCTTGGGTTGTTAATTCAGCAAGAGTGTTTGCAAATATTTCATTGGTTTGAAGTGCTGCTACTCTGCTCTGGACTCAAGTTGATTTATTTTTCACTGGTAGTGGAATTCGTAGACTCCACTTCACTCAAGATCTCACCTCTTCTGGCATCTGTTTGAAGTGATGCTAATCTGAGGTTGTTTCCAAGAGATAGAATACAAAGAAAGAACCAAGAGCGCTGAGAGAGAGAGAGAGAGAGAGAGAGAGATTCGAGGTTGCATATTCAAAGCGGAAGGTTTCAGAGAGAGAGGTTTCAGAAAGAAAAGCGGGACTGGCAGTTACAATTTCTTTGTTAGTTATGCATCATGGACATGGGACGTGATTTTTATTTTTAAATTTACACTCCTGATCAGTCTCACAATCAGTTTGAAAGATGCTTTTACAAGCATTGAAAAAGCAGTGTCCATGGACACTGCTTTTTAGTCCAGCCAATCGTGCTACCACCCATTTGTGTAAAATACTACTATGGTGTAGATGTATGTCTTCATGCTATTATGATGCAACCAAGTTCATAATACCTAGTGTTACCCACAAACAAACTTAAAGAAAGAATGAAAGTAATAGATCATAACTAAATCACAGCAACACGCAAAGTAAGAAACGGACGCATACAACACTAGTGTCCATGTTCAAGGTTCCTTGCTCTTCTCTTGACACTTGGTTGGCAATAGTGGTTTGTTGTGCCCACACTTAGTGCTATCATGCCCATGTTTAGCACAAATTTCACAATACTTGGTGTGCACCACTTTTCATTTGTATTAGGTCTTCCTCATTTTCCAAGCTCTTGAAGAGCCTTCTTTAGTTATCTTTCCCATCAATGTCTTCTTTCTTCTTATTAGCTTAAGTCTTGGCAAGATTTCTCTTTTCCAAAGTAATCGCTTGGTTGATAAGCTCATCATATGTTTAGGTGAGGTTTAGGATCTCTATCTATCAAAAATCCATCAATGTACCACTCAGCAAATATGTTGGCAACATCTTATCAATCGGGAGGCTATTGACCTTATTGATGAGTGCTAGTTAATTGGGAGGTTATCATCTTGATTGATGATTGCTCACATTCTTAGTAAAAAATGTTGGATTCACTCTATTTTTTCATGTTTCAACCTTTCAATTTGGCACATATTTCTCCCTCATAGAATTCCTAATAAAATCAGCACATGAATGCACCCGATCATATTGGTTGAATTAGCTTTGAGCTATGTTGCTTAAAGTGAAAGGGAAATAGTTCATGTTAATTTAGAGGAATCTTTAAAGACACTTGTAAATATATTCATCCTCAAGCCCTTTGAAATTCTAGAATTTGAATTTGATTCTTAGTGGAGATGCCATTTGTTTGCTTCTGCTACTTGTCAAGGTTTGACTTTGAGTATCCAAGATTTTACTAATCTCTAGCTTGTGCAGTTATGCTTGTCCTTGTTGCCTAGTTCTACCTCCTTGACACATCAGTTTATGTAGATTTCTCTCGAGGGATTTCGTAGTCTTTCTTATCAAGGCTCCTCAATCTTCATTGGTCTTGAGTTGACTAGAATCAGATTACACATGGTTTCCATTGGGTAGCTTGATGCCACATCCCCAATCAAAGTCACCTTGGTCCTCCTTGTGCCTCAAATTACACTCAAATCTCTACCATTATTAGTGCTACCCAACTGTTCTAGTACACTAGGTAACTAGAATGTTGCCTATCTTTCTTGCTCTTGGTCCTCCATTGCTCCTTTGTTATGGTCCAAGAGATTTTCACTTAGCCATATACCTTTGGAGCCTTTCATCTTGTTCATTGGACATTCACACGTGCAACAATTAGATTATTTCTATTCTTGGCACTCCTCAGTCCACGTGCTAGTGATGGCATATTTGGTGTGAACATGCACCTCATGGGCTACAACAACTAGTGCAAATCATTGGAAATAGAGTGTAAATCCTAGCAGTAATAACACTCACACATGCTTGCTTCCCTTCGTCTCACATTTTCCATATAGTCCTTTTTGTTTTCCCGTATAGTCTCCACTTCCATATAGGTGCTGCAGTTTCTTCTTTCATGCTCTACCAGGTTGTCCTTCATACAACCTATCTAAAGGGTTTTTGTATAGGCTACAAGGTTTCTTCATGATTAGGTTATAGGTCTTTTGGGAATCATTCAGCATTCATTTATAGGGAGTCTATCCAGAGTTTGTCTTGGGGTTTTTTTGGGTTCTATACAAGTGATAATTCACCATGGCTAAATATGTATGCCTATTGTCGCAGATGTTAGCAAGTGGTTGACAGGCACTTTAGGGGTCCCTTTGTGCGCAAAGTTCATTATGCAGCACGAGGTTTCTTTAAGGTCATTCTCACTTATGAGGAGCATAAGCAGATGCTCTTAGAGCATTCTCCTCTCTTCTTTAGACAACAGATGGTGCATGTCTTACCATGGTCCCCAACTAAGGATTATCAAGCCATGATTCGACACAGATGCCTGGTTTGGGTGGAGGTGGTGGATTTTCCTCAGTGTTTGGCTTCCCTGTTGCCTAAGATTGCAGCTTCTATAGGCAAGGTGGTCTGTCCTCTGAGACCGAATGGGAATTCAAACAGATTCTGTATTTTATGGGACACTGACAATACCACACCTGAGTCTTATTCAGTCACAGTCAATAATGTTTTGAAGGGCAATGCTTTCTACAAGCTCAAATGGGGTTTATTTGCAAGAGCTTGTTTTGACTGTAAAAAATTTGGGCATATGGCATCACAATGCCCCTTGCGCTTGCAGAAATTGTTGAAAGATTCGATGCCTATTTTTCAACAAAACAAGGATAGTGTTGTATCTACTGTGAGAAAAAATAAAGGGACTAAACAGGTGTATGTTGCTCCAGAGAAAGGTAAAGCGTCGGCTGTTGTTAATGGGAATGCCTCCCCTTCAGCACCTTCAACTTCTCCATCCAAAGGAAAAGAGAAGACCTTGCACGAAGTTTGGCAGATGCCGAGGAAAACTATCACAGCCAAAAGACCTTTGCCTTCATGCACTTCGAGTGGTACTTCCTCTAATGGCCACACCCCTCAAGAAAATTCTGGTGTGGGCATTACTTGGGCTGCTGTAACAGCCAATCGAACACTCTTCCCAAAGCAGGATATTGTGGGTTTGTTGTCTTCTTCACACAGACTTTGGTGACACCTCAGGATAGGGGCCCTGACCCTGAGGTGGACATACAATCTTGATTTCTTTGCTATCCTTTGTACATACTCTATAAATATGTTGTCACATCTTAACTTTTTAACGCTCAATGTACAGGGTTTGTGTGATACTATAAAATGGAAGTTGGTTTGGGGGTATCTAATTAGTTTCAGGCCTGACATTGTGACTCTACAAGAGCACAATCAAAACATGTATGGTGGACAGCAGGGTCACTTTAATGGAAATGATATTTTTAATGCTGGGTAGCATTCCTTCTCGGGTGTAGCATTCTTTATAAGGCATGATTTGTAGCGTGTAGTGGCATACAATGATGCAAATGGCAGATGGATGGTTATGCAGTGTCTAATTCAAGGGTCTAATTCAAGGCGAGATTTTTGAATTCGTCTCGGTTTATGCCTCGCAATCTTCTCATGGTAGAGGTCTAATATGGGAGGATATGCAGAGCTATCCCTGGCGTCATTATGCTTTCATTTGTGGTGATTTTAATAATGTGCCTCAGCCAGGAGATAATACATATGGTAAGAAACACATGTTGGCCTATGAACAGGATCATTGGTCTCAACTTTTGCTTCAGCTTTGACTATATGATCTTTGGAAAGAAATTCAGCCTTCTTTGCTAGGCTTCACTTTTCAGCATAATGCAATTTCCTCATATCGGACACGCCTGTATCATTGGTACAGGATCAATCCATAGCATTGTGACATTTTTTACCACAAAAATGTGGGTGGATTACACTTTTGTGCATTCAGATCATGCCCTTCTATGGTTGAGGATTTCTTTTCATGACATGCCAAATGATCACCTGTCACACGGAAGGATGCTTATCGTGAACAACACTTACTTGCAGCATGATGCCTACAAGGCTTTGGTCTATGATGTGTTTCAGCCCTTTCCATCAAATTCTCATTGACTTAGACTATGCCTGGACTGGCTTTGTTGCTAGAATGCAATCTGTTATCAGGGATTATGGTAAAAATTACATGAAGAATTTGAGGGAAAATGTAGCTCGAGCAAAACAAAATTGTCAATCATTAACTGAGCTGAGTCATTCCAGGCCTCTCTCCAGGGAAGAAAATGACTTGATCTGCTAGGAAAGTATCTAAATGGGAAACTCGTGCGAGGCAAAAAGCTTTCATGGATAAAGGTTGCTCATCTACGGAAGTTTTTAAAAGTTTACATTCCAAGAGGCAATCTTCAAATATATGTCGTACTCTGATGCCTGATGGGATTTGGACTTCCTCTCGGGCACAACTTGTTGCAGCATGTGTTGCTCATTTCGTTTGGCATGGCAAATCTTCCTTCTCGAGAGGTTATTTCAGCAAGAGCTGAGCTCCTTTGTTATGTTTCTCCCATTGTTTCTCCTACACAGGTTGTCAATTCGGAAGTGCCTTTCACTGAATAAGAGCTATTTGATGCTTTGAAATTCTGTGGTAGAGGAAATCTCCAGGATGGGATGGTCTCATTGCTGAGTTCTTTCATGCATAGTGGGATATTCTTAAGTTGCCCCTCTTATGCATGATCAATCCTGCTTGGGAAAATCAGCATTTGCCACATTCATGGAAAAAGGGCATTGTTAAATTGCTTCCTAAAAAGCAAATATGTGACTCGTTGGTTGATTGGAGGCCCATCACTCTTACTCATGTTATTTATATGATGCTTTGAAATTCTGTGGTAGAGGAAATCTCCAAGATGGGATGGTCTCACTGTTGAGTTCTTTCGTGCATAGTGGGATATTCTTAAGCTACCCCTCTTATGCATGATCAATCCTGCTTGGGAAAATCAGCATTTGCCACATTCATGGAAAAAGGGCATTGTCAAGCAAATATGTGACTCGGTTGATTGGAGGCCCATCACTCTTACTCATGTTATTTATAAGATCACTAAAATGGTGGTTGATCGCATTAAAGGGTATCTGCATGATGGCCTTCATCATGCTCAGTATGGTTTTGTTCCTCATCGCCGGCATATTACAGATAATATGCTAATGCATATGTTGGCATAGAATATGCCAAATATACTGAGCAGGATGTTTTATTATTGCAGGTTGATATTGCCAAGGCTTTTGACACAATCCAATGGGATTTTATTGCTCAGACTATGCAAGCATTGGGTTTTGGTCAAAAATTGCAGCATATTATTTATTGGCTTTATAGTGACAATTAGGTGGCTTGTAAACTATCTGGGGATCTTTTTGAAGCTTGGACTCTTCGATGTTCGGTTCGGTAGGGTTGTCCACTTAGTGCCTTGCTTTATGCCATTGCCACCCATCATCCTACATTGTAATATATGGATCATTAGTTGCCATGGACATGCTTCATGGATTAGAAATTCCGAGGAGTGGTATTATGATTGCTCACACATATGCTAATAATTCCTTTTTTACTCCTCAAAATACGTAGCAAGATCTTTCTTCTTTGATGCATGCTCTCTCTCTTTATGGTTTAGCTGCTAGCCTTCATGTGAATTTTCAAAAGTCCAAGCTCTTGCCTTTGCACTCTAAATATTGGCATTCTCTTTTACGGCCGGGTCATATCATCCAACCTACTCAGCTGATCTATCATCTTGGTTACCCTCTTGGTTGGATGATCACGCGTTGTTAGCAAGTTCATTGGGTTCTTAAAAAATTAAAAAAGAAGCTAGAATACTGAAAGCTTGCTACTTGGCCCTTGCATGTCATGCTTCATATTGTGCAATCTCTTTTGATGGCATATATACAATTTTGTATGCCTTTGATTATGTTCAGTAAAGGGGATTTGACAATTTTCATATCCATGGTTATGGAGACTTTTTGGTGCTCCAAACATGGCAAGAAGAGTTTGTGTTTGCTTTCTATGCAACATATGTGTTCACCTAAGATGCATCGAGGCCTTAATATTATGAACCTTCATGTGCATATTCTGGCTCACAAGGGCAACATGATGTTGCAATTTCTACAAGGATCACAACCATGGGCTGCCACAATACATCACTTGCTTTCTCAAATTACTACTTCTGCTTTTGGTTTTTGGCAACCCACTCCCTGGGACTTTCTTTTCGATGCTCTTCAAGAGAAAATCAAAGGTTGCCCTCTAGTTTCCAATATGTTGATGGATTGGAAAATCAGCTTGGGAAAATCAACAAATGCCCCTGTCATGGAAAAAGGGACTAGTAAAGCTCCTTCCTAGAAACCGGGTCTACAGATCAAGATGTATATTTGTCTTGTATTGAGATCTTCTCTTAATGTATTTGAGCACATCTTGCTTTGGGATGCTGACTCTGTAATATAAAGGTAAAAATTCTCATTTTAAAAAAAGTGTGGGTGTGTGCATGCATGTGTGTCTGTGATTGCACTATAAAAAAAGTGTGCATGCGCATGTGAGCATGTGCACACCCATAGGCAATGGGTTTACCATGTGGTCAACTCCCACACATCAACATGATCGAGAAATCTCTTGAATCAGATCATATGGCGTTGTCATGATATGGTCACTACCTCTACAGTAAGTATTCCAAAATAAGATGATCAATGAAACTAAAGAAGATCGTTGCTTAAAGATGGATAACAAAAAAATTGACGCTTATAGATAGCAAGTAATACATGCCAAAGAATGGATGAGGAGTTGCACAACGTTTAGTAGCTAGCTGCACCAAGCCTAAGGCTAGGTAAGGCCACAACGGAAAGAAGCAATTTAGGGCACATGCAACAGAAGCAGAATATGCTCAATAGGATTAGAAAGAGGTGAAGCCTCCATGAGATATGTTTACTAGTTGTGCCAGATAGACCATGTTGATATCTTGGACATCTCAAGGACATCGAGCTATGCACAGATTGCACCAAAGAAATGTGGACGTCATAATAGTGAACTCACATATATCACAATACATATATTGCAGAATATGTGATTAGTTTGAGATACCTGATCTGGTCAAGTGAGCTCCAAATGTTCATCCTTGAAACAATCATCCACTTCCTATACAGGGACTGGTGACACATACCAATTCAGCTTCCAAATGGTCAGCTCAAATCCGTTTGTGATGTGCTGTATGTGCCAAGACTTGCCATGAATCTACTGCAAGTTCTACAGCTGATCTTAACATTTGGACCCCTTGGAGGGAGAGCATGCATGATTGCACATACCAACTCTCAACAGAGGTATGCACATCTTCACTTTAGATCCATGCAGTTTATTGAATGCAACATGATCCATGGACTGCCATCTATGAAAGGACATTTACGTGAAGGATGCCTTTATGGGAAACATCACAAAGAGTCTTTTTCCAAGAATCAAACCACTAGAGCCAAGAGACCATTGGAATTGGTGCATAGTGACATAGCAGGGTATAAGACTAATATGCCATCCCTCGGTGGTAGAATATATTCCACCTTTGGCCATAAGAAGCACAACCTTAACATGACAAAGGTGTTGTGATATCTTACACATCGAGTCGGAGCACCACACAAGTAGATAAAGTATGCTTATTATCACCTAGAAACACCCAGCTTATTGTGGCAGCATCAGCAACTTGGTGGCAATGCATTTTCAATTAATTTAATCATCACATGTGTGTTGTACGGAGTCCCCACATGGGCCAATGCACGTTTTACAAGTACTATCTTGGGAATGCAGAGGCTATGAAATCATATAACACTCTAGGTCTAAGAAAATTAACCATTGTCTGGAGTCAATGCTGGACTACAAAATACTGCACTGTATGATGCAAATACTTTCCGACCGAGTCATGGACATATCTCACGAGTGTTGTAGAGATATGATACGAGATGGTGCAAAAGGAAAGAATGATACAGGAGAGGATAGACTTGATGAAGACTAACTACTTGCAGCTGCAATGATTTGATTTAAACAGTTAAGGGGCCAATCACACTCTTCAAACTGTAGATACCTTATACAATCAGCATGGAAAGACTCTCAGCCAGTGAACACAGTGATTTGGAACACTATCATGCAGATTCCTACAAATTTTCTATAGATGGTGTGAAAATTACATTGATTGATACATTCAACTTTGTTCTATGGTGCTGTAAGTTTATAGAATCAGTCAACTGACCGATCTATATGATACAGGGCCTGACCGTGAAGTCACAAATTTCTGAAGAGGGCTCACTGAAGGTGCATTATCTGTGATCCCCTCTGCAAAAGAGACTTTTCTTAAACCACCATAATCAAGTGGGCCTGACAATCGTACACCGCGACCTCCATTGGCTTTGGGATCTGGGGTTCTCTCATTTGTGTCTCCTCCTGATTGCTTTCGATGAGTCGAAAATTTGGCTGCACTTGCGGAAATGGGTCCACGAAAGCTAGAAAAGCCCCCATTTGAATCGCCAACAGTGTCTGTTGCAAAGCTGCTACTTCTTATGGGATTATGATTTGAGCCAGAAAGAGCTGTGTGCCGTCGGAATGGACTTACCAGCATCAAAGTGGGCACTGCATTCTCATAATAAAGTTGGTATATTGACCTTAGAATTGTATAGGGGATATGAGTTTCAAGTGTGCTTCTTGGGAGATACTTGGAGATCTCACACAGCTGATCTAAAAAGATCAACTTTGCAACCAGGGGAGACCTGTTCACAATGGTTTCAACTTTCATCAAAATCCTTACAATCTCAGATAGACTCGCACACAAAATGCCTGATTATGTAGCAGATATCTAGCTACAAGCAGAAACACCACCTTCGTACATTTGTGCACACTTTTGAAGACATTAAAGCTTAAAACTTTGCGCAGAAAAATACCTATTGGTTTCGTTCCAGTAGTCTAGTATAATGGCTGCTGAACATTGCACGAAAGTTTTCATCATTGATTTGATGCTTGCCTCCACTGCCGCTATACCTTCCAAGGTAAGGGCCTCTGACTCCAACTTCCCAATTTCAAAGTCCTCCCTGTCCAAGTGCTGCTGAGACATTTGTCGCTGTAATTCCTTTCGTTCAGATCTTACAAATTCACTTGCCACCATTACTGCATTTATACACCTTCAGCAACATACCATCAAGACCCATTGTAAGCTTATAGCTGAAATTACAGCCCAGTTTACTTGGAATATGAAGCAGGAGAATGCATCTCAGACTCAGCAGCTGAGAGAGAAGAAGACACAAGGACCAGTGCTCATGTACATGAACAGGCTACCGTACCTGGCTAGACAATGCACGTTGTTGTTGAAGCCTCCTGTATGTATGCTGTAAGCACTTGAATTCCAAACATGAGACAGCATACAACACACATACAGATAAGGCAGCAGGATCCACATAGAGTCGCCAGACCCTCCAATATTCACAAGGACTGAAAGTAGAACCATTGCATCCTGTTGAGAAATGGCACCCAATCTATTTGCCACTGTCTTTAGCCTCAAAATTTCCTGCCTTTCAGGAATAGATGGAGGAGCATATTTTGCATAATCTGAAAGTAAATTGAAAATGACTGGAACATTTGATTCAAGGACCTCAGCAGCGGCTTCTGTTAGCAATGCCATGAAATTCAAAGTATGCCCAATCTGCATGGAAAATGCCATAAGAGATTCAATCTCTAAAACTTGCTTAAGAGCTGATTCACGTTCATAGCGATTATGCATATTTAATGCTAGTGTTTCCAGTGCATCCTTATTTGAACGCAGCGCAATATCGATGCCCGCCACAAGGACACCAAGGTATTCATGGATTAGCCTGTCAAACTTCTCCACTCCATAAGGTCCAAACATTCTTATAAAGGCTTTCAGCTCTGTTATATCAGCAACCACCTCTGTGAAACTTCCACCTAGGGGCCTTGCAGTTCTAAAGGTCTTATCCAATGGGTTATATACAACACCAGCACCATTTACATCCTTCACAACGTTATCCATGTACCAGTCACAAATACTAGACATGGCTGCACCCCCCCTGTTCTCGTCTGTTTCAAATCCCTGTAGATCTCGCATTGGACCTGAGAAGGCTTCTTTTAGTAGAATTTCCCTCAGGCCCTGTTTCAAATCCAGACTAACATGTTTCTCAATTAAATGAATAATATGCATGTGCCGTAATATCAAAGCTTCAATTACAGATGGACGCTGCAGTTCCCCTTCAGGACTGACAATGCTGCGAAGGCGTCTTTGGAAGTTCTTGACAATGTGATCTCTTAGATACTGCAAAATTTCAATAACCATTTCTTATCAGAAGACTGCGAACAGAACTAAATACAATTGAACGCATGTGCAATTCTCAAAATTGAAGTACCTCTTGAGGGATGAAAACATGGCCTAGAACACAGACTGGCTCCATGTCATTGAGAGCAGTGCAAAGGCTGGTAAGCCTTTGCACAGCAGCTTCCAGCCTGTTTAAGAGAAACAACACAGGGAAAATACATGAGCCAACCAATAACAATACCATGAAAGCAGATCCAAGAAAAGGGTGAGAACTCACATTTTCACCGAGTCTCTGTTTGCAGGCTCACTTTCACTCCCCGGCAAAGGAATGTCAAGATTACTCCTCAGTGACTTGCTTGAAGGGGTACCATTCCTGACTGCTTGATTCATGCGAATCGCTGCCTGATCTGGGGAAAGCTGCAGATAGACAATCCATTCAGCATTTGATTCCTACAGGACAAAACACAAAGAATAGGAGAAGAAAAAGACCAATGCTGTGTGCCTTATGAAACTCTTAAAATTCCAGTTGATGTTTGATAGCTAATCACAATGAAAATAATTCCATTACACTCGATTTTAAAAAAAAGAGAAGCAAATTTTAACAGTTGTCAATGTTAGTAGACATCAAACATGTCCTAGATGCCAACTTGCTTCAGATAAAGCAATCCCATTGCAAATTGTAGAAATTAGTGGTCTAAGAGCATCTATTTTGGTAAAAACAGAGATTTCCTAGAAGACTTATTGGGTGGCTGCTCTCCCTGCCGGCATGAGTGCTGCTCCTTCCCTCTACCATAGCCTCTTCTGCCCGCGCGTTCCAGCCGACCTTCACTTTGTGCCCACTCCCTACTTTCCCTCCGCTTCATCCTGCCCGTTCCCACCAGTTTTTGTAGCACCATTTCTGTCTTTTGGCCACCCAGCAGTTCGCGTTTTGGTCCCTGGAGGCTTCTCAATTGCTCTCCCTGGAGGTTTCTCAATTTCTCGCACTGATCATGGGAGCTCCTCCTTCCTGGTTCTGACAGGTCACGACTGTTTCTAGGAGCTCTTCACTAGTTGGATCTTGGACCTGGGTGTTGTGGTGCAGTTTTGTGCTGTTATTTTGGTTTGGAAGCAGTGCCATTGCTGTCTTTTGGCCGACCAGCAGTTTGTGTTTGGTCCCTGGAAGCTTCTCAGTTCTTCGCACTGTTCATGAGAGTTCTTTTCTGGCTGCTTTGGTGGTTCTAAAGCTTCTGATAGGCCGTCACTGTTTTCAGGAACTCTTCACTGATTGGTCATCGGGATTTTCTTGGCGCATTTGGGTAGTGGTTCAAGGCCAAAGCCTTCAATTCTATTCTGCGAGTCTTTTTGGCTCTGCTAGACCCTTTTCCAGTGAGCAAGTCAACCTTTGTCGGAGCCTTGAGCAGTTATCTTCTGCTGAAGTCCTCTGGCTGGACTTTTTGGGAGGATTTTGGTCTACTTAAGCCTTTTCTTTCCTCTCTCTCCCCCCCCCCCCCCCCCCCCCCTTTTTTTTCCTCTTTCGCTGTGCAGCATTTTTGTTTGTAATCTCAAAAGAAAGAATCTTGGTGGTGACCCAGTTTGGAAAGAGGGGCTTTTATGGCAGCTCCCTCAACTCCCCTAGCCGTTAAGGTTCTACTTTCTCCAGAGGACAGGCAACAGGTGAAAATGCAGTACGGTCACTTCAGCACAGAGCTTTGGTGGGCAAGATTGTTGGACTCACTCCCACAAGGAGTTAGGTGTAGGATTGGATCCAAGCAAGTTTATCGCTAGAGAGCGATCACATCCAAGAGGTCACGACCTATGGGAGAGGAGTCTTTCTTCTCCGGTTGAGCTCCCTCGACACCACTAGTGGAGCAAAGTCCCATTTTCCTTGGCCCACACCTTGTTTAATTCATCCCCTAGTACCATGGTTTCATAGTTAACGACATGGATTTGATGCATCACGTGCCGCGTTTATGGTGACCCTCTGCTTCTCAGGGCTCCTAAAGGAGTATTAGTTTATCCTTCCCTCCATCGGGGACTGTTTTGGCACAGTTTCAGAGTCCCCTCGACTTCAGCAGCCTCCATCGTGGTCCCTCGACTCAGGGTGATCGTCCCGTGCCTTGAGTCTCTTTTGTAGGAGATCCTCCTTGAGACTCTTGACGGGAGAGAGTGCAGTCAGAGGGTTGAGGTTTCTGGCTTGCCAGTTCAGTATCTTCGTTGTAGGTAGATGGGCCACTCGGCACGAGCCTATTCCATGGGGTAGGGTCGAGCTTCCCCTCCCCACACTCGCCAAGGGCAACACAGGAATTTTTGAGCCAGCAGAGCACAACGACCATCTAGACAGCAACAGGAGTCCCAGCTCCTTAAGTGCATCTTTCTGAGGGAGCCTAGACCAGGGTGGAGAGAAAGAAGCCAAGTAAGAGGGCCTCAAAGAATTGCAAATGGAGAGATTAGGATCTCCTACGGGTCTGACTGCATGTTCGGAGCTTGTATCTCACAGTTGTTGGAGTGTCTTTGTTGAACAGGGGCCGATAGTCTGAAAGAATTGTCCGGTCATCCTATCTCCCTATTATACGCACTATGCCCAAGAAGAATGATATGAGAACTCAACTTGACGGATCTCCGAGCCACGGTGAGACTGGCTCTAGCTCTTTGAGTCACTCATCACGTCTCAGTGCTCTCTTGCGCTCTTGAAGAAAGTGCCGCCTACGAAGAGCCTGGTGCTAGAAGTCCTCACTGCTTCTTTGGACCACGTCTGCCAACCCAAGTAGCCCAATGCCCCCTGAGAGGGCTCTTTGGCTGCTGCCAAATCTCTCACTGCTTGTTGCACATCCTCCTGGAGTAAAGCATGGGGGATATGGACCCCCTTCCGTGGGAGTCCACGATAGGGCTTAGGTGAAGCACAATCAAGGGAGTGATCTAACATTGCCGTACCTATCAAAATACCCATGGCTCGCCCTAAGTACATGGTCCTATCTCGCACATAGAACCTCTCAAGATGCTCTAGCAGGCCATCATGCCTCCACTCATCATCGAAGGAGAAGCAAAGGATGCCAAAAGTCTCAAGAACTCCGTCTCTCCATAAATCACGGCTATTGATCACGGAGATGAAAGCTCCCACGTGCTCCTCTCAACCACAGGCATCCCTAAGTAGGCTCTGTCCTGCTTGTCCTCTTCAAACTCTAGGTTGTTGAACTCACCTCCTACAACCCAATAAGAGTCAACATCTAGGAGACTCTTACTCCACCACCTTGAGAAAGTAGAGCACTCCTTCAGGGTCCCGATCCTGGAGTCACCCAAGCGTATACCAATCCAAACTACCCTCCTTGTGATGAGCTCACCTTAATCAAACACATCTGTGACGAACGCCTAGGAAACAGAAATGCAAACCCCCCCTCATATCCCGACAATGTCTCTCCAAGTATGAACAGGAAAGCGGAGGTGCCTTTTACTGATAACGAGCTTGGAGGCCCTCAAGACCCTCCCTCCTCATAAGTGCCCTAGGGAGGATGGATTGAAACTGTCCTTCTTTAGGTGCTTTTGGGAGCACATCCAGACCCCCCTTCAGTTGGCTTTTCAGGAGAATTCGACTCTCTCTCTCTCTCTCTCTCTCTCTCTCTCTCTCTCTCTCTCTCTCACCCCCGTAGTCCTTGAGCCGAGGTTGGATTTGTTTGATCCTAAAGGGGGGGGAGGGGGCACCTCCGATCCTCCTTCAAGACCGTTCTCTGATTTCTTCTTCTTTTTGCAGAGGCTGCACTTGTTGCAGCCATCTGCTGTCTATTAAGCATTGAAATCACCTTCTGGGTGATAGGCACTAGAAGCCTTTTGTTACGCTCTAGCCGAGGTAGCATGACCTCGGAAGAATCAGTCGACATTTCCCTTATAGGATCTATTTTTGTAATATATGTGTTTGCGCTTTATGTAAATGATCGGGAGGGATTAATGTCAAGGTCCTAGGTGAGGGCTGATAGCACCAGACTAGATAGATCTGAGACCAAGGGCCTAGTGCAAAGAATGTGCCTAGGGGCAAGGAATTAAATGCATCCCAAGAGAGGGGTGAAATGTTGCATTAGAAAGGCCCTATATGGATGACATGTGGCATCTAGATCTATCTAGGGATTTGGGGTCTGTCAAAGCTTGAGAGAGAAGGGGAGAATAAATGGATTTACGTGATTTTGAGATAGCTCTCTCTCTCTCTCTCTCTCTCTCTCTCTCTCTTGCTGTGAAGCTTTGGCAGTTTGGCTGGGTGGAAGATCAAGGTGCTACTCCCCTGATCGGAACTAGAGACTAGGATAGTAAATAGTGGTAACAATTTGGTATCAGAGCGGAAGGTTGGAAGGAGAGGAAGAATCGACGGACGGTAGTTGGTGACGACGAGGTCTGCGACAATGCGGCGCTCACGTGGACCCACGAACGGGCTGTTGGAGCGATTCGACGAAGTTAATTTGTGAGATGTAGCGCAGGAACGTGGGGACCTACGAATTGGCGGGGTGCTGGATTACTTCAAGAGCAAGGATCCGTCTGAGGATCGCGTGAGCTGGTAGTTCGCGGCACTAGGCCCTTGGTCTCAGATCTATCTAGTCTGGTGCTATCAGCCCTCACCTAGGACCTTGACATTAATCCCTCCCGATCATTTACATAAAGCGCAAACACATATATTACAAAAATAGATCCTATAAGGGAAATGTCGACTGATTCTTCCGAGGTCATGCTACCTCGGCTAGAGCGTAACACCTTTGCTCTACAAGGTTCCCGCCTTTGAGCTCTACACTGTCTATTCTACCTCCAGGTGCAGCTCCCATCCATTGATTTGGGATAGAGAGTTGCCGAAGTATCCATGAGAATTCAAGCTATTAATCAATTTCGGAGTGCAAGGCTCGACCAATCATCCTCAACTGTCTGAAGCCAGGTCTTTGAGATTTCTTAAATTCTGTGGGACATTGATCTAGTTGATTGATTGAGGCTTGTAAATTCGGGACTCTAGATTTAGGAACGCATTTTGATGTCCCTTTTAGCTTGAGCTTTACTTCCTTTAAAGAAAGGGAAGGATTTATGAGAATGCCTATTGGATGTATTCTTTACTTGTGAGATTATTTCACTTGTGTGTTTGATGATTCAGCTACATTCTCGTATTTTGAACAGTGGGGCTTCTAGGCACATCAATTCTAGAAAGAATTTATTTGCTGATTTACAGCCTGCTCCAATTGGCAAGAGAGTGTCTTGTACCAACAATTCCTTGTACCCTGTGGTGAGGGAAGTTGGGAAGATTTCACTGTCATCAACTGATGCAACTAGTTTATGTCTTCCATGCCAAGGATTAAGAAGAATTTACTGTCAGTTTCCTCTTTTGGATCAAGAGGTTATGAGGTCACTTTGGAGGATAATAAGTGAATTCTCAAGGATAGAGAAAAGGACTATCACAAAATCACTACAGGCACTTTGACTCAGGTTTGTACAAGTTGGACAAACAGCATACTTTTGAAATCAAAGGCACAAAATCATGGCATGCTAGATTTGGCCATGTGAACTATGGGAGTTTGCAGTTATTGCAGAGACATGAGATGGTACTGAATATGCTCTCCTTGGAGATTCCTTCAAGACATGTCTGTGAAGGGTGCATATTGGGAAAGATGCATAGGAATGCCTTTCCAAGGGATGGATCTATCAGTACTGAAAGAAAATTGATTATTGATGTGTGTGGTCCCATGAGAACACCATCTTTGGGGCAGCATATGTATTTTGTGACCTTCATAGATGATTTTTTCATTCATAGCCATCCCAGAGTGGGACAGCTACTACTCATAATCACACACACACACACACACACACTTTTTTTTTTGGGATGAAATCTTTGAATGCTTTATATTACAAGAAAGCTATCCCAAAGCTGGGAAGCTGAAAAGGTACATCAAGAGAAAATCTCCATGTAGGACGATAAAAATCATAGTTTATGTAGTGAGCAAACAATCAAAGAGTGATTGCTGCAAAGATCAACGAAAGAAAACAAAAGGAGAAAACATAGGATCACCAAAGACTCTTTAGTTTCTATCTTTCTAGAGAGTCCAGAGTGCCCAATAGCGAACCCAAGCAAAGAACAACTCAAAATCCGGTCGTGGAGGATATATCCCAAAAAGCCAAAAAGGCTTCCTGAAAGAAGCCCTAGGAAATCTCAATCACAATCTGTGCCGAAGGATGCCCAAGAAATCACGTGTCTCGGCGCAGTGCCAAAAAATATAAGACAAACTCCCTCGGAGTCGAACATCAACTACAAACAGCCACAGCAATACGTCTGCGTAAATAAAGCTGTCCAAATGGAAGAACCCCCAACAAAACGTGCCATCAGAAGACCTGCTATCGAAGAGGGACCTTGGATTGCCAAATGTGTTTCAATCTTTTCCTCCACCATTTGACTAGACAATGCAAACCCCAAATTTGATTGGCCCTATCTGATGCCCAAGGTGGAGATAGCAGAGCTTTATATAAAGAAGACATTGTAATATGAGACAGCAAAGCCTATCTTGAAGTTCTAAAGGCGGTACTGGCTGAAAAGGTTGAAGCATCCGAGTAATGGCTTGCCATACAAGACGATATTGCATTTCTAGACCATATTTTTCAGCAGCCAAAGGAAAGGATAGAATAGTGCCATCATCATGAATGACATCTACCACAGAGGAGATCCCTTTTGAATTAATAAAATATGAGCGTCTGGGTTCTTGCAAAGCCAATGGTGGAAAAAAAACCCGTGACCAGTGGATACTCTCAGCTCTCAAAGAGTTACCCTGCAAAGAGTCAAGGCCATGAAAAGCCAAATGTGAAAGAATATGTTTCCAATTCAAAAACATTTGAGAAACCAGAGGGCAGCCTTTGACCTTGCCTTCAATACTGCCAAACAAAAAATCCCATTGCGTAGGTTTCCAATAGCCAAAGGCAGGAGTAGTAATTTGAAGAAGCAAGAAGCACATCATAGCAGCCCAAGGGTGATCGCCATGTAGGAACTGTAGCATCATTTTCCCCTTATAAGCCAGAATGTGCACATGAATATTGAGAATATTCAACCCCCCATGCAATTTTGGTGAACATAACTTCTGTACTGAAAGCAAGCATAAGGAATGTGTAAGCTGTGTAGCATGCAAGTCGCCACCAAATGATCAATATAGTGAAGCACAGGATGCGTGGCTATAGCATAAAGAATAGCACTAAGAGGACAGCCTTGGCGAACTGAACAACAGAGTGTCCAAGCTTAAGAAATATCCCTTGGCAAGATGCATAAAGCTTTGCTATCACTGTAGAGCCAAAAAATGATATGCTGCAATTTCTGACCAAACCCCAAAGCTCGCATGGTCTGAGCTATAAAATCCCATTGGATACTGACAAAAGCCTTTGCAATATCTACTTGCAACAAGAGAACATCACGCTCTGTATACTTGGCATACTCAATCCCAACATAGGCACTTGCAATATTGTCAATGATATGCCTACGAGAAATAAAACCATATTGCGCTAGATGAAGACCATTATGAAAATATTCTTTGATACAATCAACCACCATTTTGGTGACGATCTTATAAATGACAGCCATCGGACTGATAGGCCTCCAATCAGCCAAAGATTCACAGATTCTTAGGCAGAAACTTTACAAGCCCTTTCTTCCAAGAATCCGGCATGTAATGATTTTGCCAAGCATTATTTATCATTTGCAGCAAAGGAGACTTGAGGAGATCCCAATATGCTAGAAAGAATTCAACATTGAGAGCATCCTAGCCAAGAGATTTCCATCTACCCCATGATTTAATAGCATCACTTAACTCTCTTTCAATTAAAGGAGTTTCCAAGTCCAAAGCCTGTGTTGGTGGTGAGACAATGGGAGTGACATGCTGTAATAATTCATGCCTTGCTGAAATAACCTCCTGTAATGGAGAATCGGCTTTTTCAAATTGAGCAAAAAAATGATGAGCACAAGCTGTAGCAAGATGTGCTCAAGAAGAAGTCCAAACACCATCAAAGAGAAGAGCCCTGCAAATACTTTGAGAATGCCTCTTATAGTGTAAGACTAAAAAAGGCTTTGGATGAACATCCTTCATCCGAAACAGCCCTCTGTCGTGCCCGTGTCTCCCATTTAGAGATTTTTCTATTGTCATTGTATTGGAGACAATGTTTAGCCTGGCATAAAATCTGATTTTCTTCCATAGAAACATTTTGAACATCACTCAACTCAGTCAAAGATTGACACGTAACTTGGCATGAGCAACATTCTCCCTCAAGGTCTACATGTAATTTTTGCCATAGTTGCGAATAACTGCTTGCATCCTAGCAATAAAGGCAATAAAGGTTTCCCAAGCATAGTCAATGCCAAAGCGAGACTGTTGCAATAGGGGGTGGACATCTTCATAAACCATGGCCTTGTTTGCATCATGCTCCAAATAGCTATTATTCACAATGAGTAGCCTTCTTTGTGTTAGCTGATCATCAGGCATTTCATGAAGAAAGATCCTCAACCACAAAGAGGCATGATCTAAATGCGTAAAAGCATAATCCACCCATAATTTAGCAGTGAACTAATCACAGTGCTGAGGATTAACCCTATACCAATGGTCTAGACGGATGCGATAAGAAGATTGAGCATTATGCTGAAAAGTATAACCTGACAACAATGGTTGTGATTCTTTCCAAAGATCAACAAGGTTGAGTTGAAGTAATAGATTTGACCAATGATGGCACTCAGAAGCCAACATATAAGTATGGCCAAAAGTATTATCACCCTGTTGAGGAGCATTATTAAAATCCCCTTTATCTGTATCCCACAAAATACAAAATCTATTAGAGTTGCCATTTGGCCTTGGTGGACACACCGCCTTGCCTAGAGAAGCTGCAATTTTTGGCAACAGAGAAGTCAGGCATTGAAGGAAGTGCATTACTTCCACAGAAAAACCGGAGAGCGATGTCTGCTGATCAAAGCTTGATAGCTATTCATCCACCATGATAACTTCAAAGAAGCCCCTGGCTGCATAATGTACTTTGTGTACAAAACAACCACCTAAAGTGTATGTGTGTGTGTAAGAGAAGTTTGTGTGTGTGAGAGAGAGAGAGAGAGTGAGATTCCGTGCTAGCCCTCGTGCTCCCACGCTACAGCTGCTTGTTTCTCCCTCAGTTTGAAACCCTCGAGGTTCCTTTTGACATCCGTTTCTGTCCATACGCTCTGTCAGAAAATCCAGAAAAAAAAAATCGTACTGTCGAAAATCCGTACAATTGTCCGTACAAAAATTCCGTACAGTCCGTATAGTCGGGGAAGTCCGTACAGTTTGCCTGTCAGAAAAAAAATTTACTGTCAAAAATCGGTACGATTTTGTCCGTACAGTTTGCCTATCAAAATTTTTTTTTTCGTACTGTCAAAAAACCGTACGATTTTGTCCGTACAGCCAGGAAAAAACCGTACAGTTTTGTACCTGCTATGCTTTCCTCCTTGTAAAGTGTTGCTGCTTCAAGTTTTTTCCTTAACTCGAATGGCGGATTATTCCTATGAGAAAACCTTTCACAAAGACAAGTCGGTCTCCAACAAGAAACAAAACAGGTGATGGATTCAGATGATTCCCTTCATGACTGTGCTGAGGCTCAGCTTGTTTATGAGGTTATGTATGAAGGGTTTGAAGACACTCGTAAAGGTTGGAAAGATCCACTTCCCACCACTGGCATTATGGTGGAAGTGGATGATATATTTGATCCAATTAAGGAGTATGCAAAGCATGCAATTATAATTCTCTTCCCAGGACGGATGCCTGCTGTTGTAGATGTTGGGAAGTGGTTGACTCGAACCCTGGGTGGTTCTTATGTCAAAAAAGTTCATTATGCAGCGAGGGGCTTTTTTGAGATCATCATGGCTGATGAGGAGCACCGTCAGGTTTTACTAGAGCACTCTCCTCTTTTCTATGGCCAACAGATGGTCCATGTTTTGCCCTGGTCTCCCACCCGGGATTATCAGGGATTGATTCGGCATCGTTGCCCTGTTTGGGTAGAAGTTGTGGATTTTCCTCAATGCTTGTCTTCTTTTCTACTTAAAATTGCAGCTTCCCTCGGTAAGGTGGTATGTCCACCACGACCCAATGGAAATTCGAATCACTTCTGCATTTTGTGGGATACTGATCATCCCACTCCAGCTTCATACTCAGTTACTGTGAATAATGTTTCCATGGGAAAACACATGCTGAAAACTCTGGTGTTGGCTTGACCTGGGCTACTGTGACTGCAAATCGGACCTTGTTTCCTGAAGAAGAAGTTGCTGTACTTTTGTCCTCTCCTCAGGCTGATGCTTCATCCCAAGGCCGAGGCCCGAACACTGAGGTGGAAATGCAGACATAGACAGCCCGTTAGTTGTTGTACATACCTGTCCCATAACTGTAAATATACTTGATCATCTGAAGTGTGTTACTCTCAATGTACAGGGAATGTGTGATGGTCGCAAATGGAAACTGGTCTAGATGTATATCAAGCAATTGCAGCCTGATATAATTGCTTTGCGAGAGCATAATCAGCATATGTATGCTGGTCAAATAGGCCATTTTGTTGGTTATGATATCTTCTATGCTGGAGAGCACTCCTTTTCTGGTGTGGCTTTTTTGGTAAAGCACGACCTTCAACCTATTGTGGCTCTCAATGATCGCCATGGATTGTTCAATGCCTTGTTCAAGGGGAAATTTTTTAATTTGCATCGGTTTATGCCCCCCAGTCTTCTCGTGATAGAGCTTTGATTTGGGCTGCCATGCATACTTATCCATGGCGACAACATGCCTTCATTTGTGGTGACTTTAATAATGCCCCTCAATCGGGTGACAACACCACAGGCCACACTCATATGTTGGCTTCTGAAACACAGGCATGGTCTAATTTTTTGCTTCAGTTGCGCCTGGTTGATCTTTGGAAGGAATTACAGCCCATGCTTCCGGGCTATACCTTTCAGCATAATGCTCAATCTTCTTATCGGGCACGCTTGGACAGATGGTATCAGATTGATCCACAGCATTGTGATGCCTTTACTTGTCAAATTTGGGTTGATCATGCTTTCACACATTCAGATCATTCTCCTCTTTGGTTTAGGCTTTCCTTACATGAATTTCCCACTGACAGATTGCCTTGCCAAAGGCTTTTGCTGATTAATAATAGTTATCTGGAGCATGCTGACTTTAAAGCCTTGGTCTCTGATGCTATTCAGCCTCCGTTCGTCAAATACGCATTGGTTTGGATTATGCCTGGCAGGCTTTTGTTGCTCGGATGCAAGCAGTTATTCGAGATTATGGCAAATCCTATATGCAAGCCACAAGGGAGACTGTAGCACATGCCAAATTTACATGTCAAAGTTTGACTGAGCTTGCTCATCTTCGCCCTTTGTCTTCAGAGGAAAGCATGCTCTTATGTCAAGCTCAATTCTCTCTTCAATCTAATGATTGCAGAAAGCTCGCTAAATGGGAAACTCGATCCAGACAAAGGGCATTTTTGGATAAAGGCTGCTCTTCCAAGCAATTTTTTAAGAGTTTACACTACAAAAGACAGGCCGCCAATATCTGTCGGATCCGGATGCCTGATGGTTCTTGGTCAACATCTCGTTCAGAGCTTGCTGATTTATGTGTGCGGCACTTCTCCACTCATTTTGGGCATCTGGATACTCTTTCTCCTCGGGTCGTGTCTGCACGTCAGCTTCTTTTGCAGCATATTCATCCAATTCTGTCTGATGCTCAGGCTTTGGAACTTGAACATCCCTTCACTGAAAGGGAATTGTCTGATGCACTGAGATCCTGTGGCAGATGGAAATCTCCAGGATGGGATGGTCTCACTGTTGAATTTTTTCTTGCATTCTGGGATCTTCTTAAATTCACCTTGCCGCAAATGGTAAATATAGCATGGCAAAATCAGCACATGCCTTTGTCATGGAAAAAGGGTCTTCTCAAGCTGATTCCAAAAAAGCAGCTATGTGATTCACTGGGTGATTGGAGGCCAATCACACTCATGCCAGTCATTTACAAGATCATTGCCAAAATGGTGGTTGATCGGATTAGAGGTTAGTTGCATGATGGGTTGCATCCCTCCCAATATGGCTTTGTTCCACGTCGCCATATCACAGATAACATTGCCAATGCTTATATTGGGATTGAATATGCCAAATACACGCAACAGGATGTTCTACTCTTGCAAGTAGATATTGCAAAAGCCTTTGACACAGTTCAATGGGATTTCATCTCGCAAACTATGCGAGCTTTGGGGTTTGGACAAAAAATGCAGCAGGTTATTTACTGGCTTTACAGAGATAGCGATGTGGCTTGCATTATCTCTGGGGATATCTCTGATGAGTGGACTCTTCGTTGTTCGGTCCGCCAGGGATGCCCTCCCAGTGCTTTACTGTATGCCATTGCTACTCATCCTATGCTGCAATATATTGATCATCTTGTGGCTACAGGATCACTTCATGGCTTGGAATTGGATGCTAATCGCAGCATGGTTGCTTAAGCTTTTTTTTTGCCGAAAAAACAGTTCTAATTATATTACTTCGAGAACAAAATACAAGAGGTCAGCTTATAGCTGACGGGCTGCGTTCACAAACCGGACGCAACCCAAAAGGTAGCATAATAAATCATACTCTCACGGAGGAATATGCTGAGTGTGAATGAACAGCCATCGGGGTGGTGAGTAGTGCCACCGAAGGCCCTGCGTAGTCTGCTCGAAGAAGAGGCTCTGTGAATCCCAAGCCTGGAGGAAGCGTCTCCGCTTCTCCTGACCAGCCCGGGAGTCTCCCTGAATCTGGTCCCACTGGCCTCTGAGGGTATGAATAATCTCACTCCAAATCTCCGCCATGATCTGGGCAGTCGATAAGGAGGTGCCACCGAGGATCTGCGCGCAGCGCGAGGTCCAGATGTGCCATCCTGTAATGCTGCTGATAATCTCCCAGACTGGCTGCCTCTCCCGAACTCCTGTATCAGCCTCTGCTAGGTGCTGTGGGATACCCTCGAGCGGCCCCCACGTCCCCTGTGTGATAAGGAAAGTGGGGTCCTGCTGGCATGCCTCGAACAAGTGATGAAGACCAGGTGCGGTGCTGCACCAACAGAACGCGCCCCAAGTGATCACTCCTAGCTCTGGTGCTGCACGAGTAAGAAGCCCGAAAGTCCACCTCCACACTTCCTGGGCGCGCATGCAGCTCCACAGGCAGTGTTTTGGTGACTCCTCATCCGCATGGCAAATCTGACAGCAACCGTCCTGGCCTATCTGCCTCAACCAGCTCCCCACTAGAAGACCTTTGTGGGTAAGAAGCCACAGGAAGTATGAGATCTTCCGCGGCCGCCAGCTCTCCCACAAGGCCTTCCAGAAAGCCTACAAAAAGAACCTGGAAATACCCTGTGCGTACCAGCTAGGACGCTGGGTGGGGGGGCGGCTCTGCATCCTCCCGAGAACTCGCCTGCCCAGAGTCGTGCTGTAAGCGAAGAAGGAAGTCTGCCCCTGTCCTGTCACAATCTCTGGCCACCACCACTCTCCTGGGTCCCACTCAAGCTCTGACAAGGCCCGCCCCTCCCAGAGCCAAAGACGCCAAAGCTGCAACTGGTCCTGCTCGATACTAGGGTCGGTATGCCAGACCTTCCCCAGAAGGCCTACGACCCTAACCCTCTGCCATGGGAGTAGGGGGTCAATGAGCGCATCCTCTCTCCTGAGTCGTCCGTCCCCTGAAACCGCGAAGAAGGCGATAGAGGAGTCATCCAAACGTCCTGCGACCACCAGTGGGATGCCACGGGGGGTGAACTGTCCCAGCCAGTGGGTGTCTCCAGGCATGAGGACCTGAGGCTCAGGTGGAGCCAACCAAGCGGCTGGGATCGCACCGTCGATCTCCGTGCGTCTCGCCTGGACTCCGCGTGCACCTCCCGCTGCGTCTGCCAGATCGGCCATCTCCAGATGTCTGTACGTGTCCCTCCAAACTCGAAGGGACCGGGCTGGCCCCCTCATCCAGCCGTCCCACCTGATATGTGATCTCTCCCCCAGCTGAAGGCCCTCGGCGTCTCTGACCTGCCCATTCCAGACGAGCGGCTGGCGATCGATCTCCTCCTGACAGCTGGGCTGGGACTGAATGAGACTGAGACGGAGCCGCCTCCAAACCATGAGGAGGCTACGAACGAGTGGGGAGCGGGGCTGAGTGAGCGGGGCGGAAGTGAAGATCCACCTGAAGGACGGTAGCCACTCTCCACCTCGGCGCGGGACACAAGAGCCGACTCCCTGCTGAAGTAACATCTTCCACGTCTGCCCCCCTGGGGTCAAACCGCGGATGATAAGCTTGCCTAACAAGGCCTGACTCTGAAGCTCTGGATCAATGACCCCCAGACCCCCCTCCGCCTGCGGAAGAATGACTGTCTGCCAAGCAACCCTGGCTCTGGTATCTCTCTGCCCATCCTCCCCAGACCAAAGAAAGTTCCGAACCAACCTCCTGAGCTGTGCCACGCTGGATCTCGAGAAGCACCAACAGGAAGCCACATACCAAGCCGTGGCTAGAAGGACCTGGTTAACTACTAAAGCACGACCTGCAAGGGACAGCTTAGCAGTGCTCCAGAAAGCCAGCTTCCGTCGGATGGAATCTAGCACCGGGAGAAACTGCTGAGCTGGCGTAATGTCTAGGCCAACCTGGAAGCCAAGGTATCTAGCTGTCTGTCCACGTGGAATCCATCTGAAGCCCAGGAATCGCCCCCACTGAGAACACGCCCCCGGGTCTGTGAGAAAACCAACTGATTTGTTCCAGTTGATTTTCGCACCAGCGGCCGAGCAGAAAACCTCCAGGGCCATCCGCACCCTCTCTAGCATCCTCTCATCGTCCTGGACATAAAGGGCTGTATCATCTGCGTACTCTGAGTCCAGAAGCTCCGTGTCCTCCCGGAGTGGAAGGCGAACACCCCTGAGCCCTGTGGACCTCGCCCGAAGGTAGTAAGTCATGGCCTCGGCGAAGAAGAGAAACAGATAAGGAGCCAGGGGACAGCCCTGACGTACTGATCTCTCCAAGCTGAAACGCTCACCCATCCTGCCTCCAATGATGACTCTGCTAGACGCTGTCCTGTACAAAGCTGAGATACCCTGAATCCAGCCTGCCGGGAAACCTAGTCGCTCCAGAGTCCCCTCCAAAAAGGACCAATCCACGCGATCGTAGGCCTTCTCGAAGTCGAGAAGTAAAATGGCAAGGTGTGAACCGCTGTACTGAGCCCACTCCGCCGCCTCTGAAAAGGTGAAGACATTATCCAGGATACTGCGATCCTGGACAAAGCCTGTCTGAGTGTCATGGACGAGGTCTGGGAGTAGAGGTCGAACTCTGGCACTGATCATCTTGGCGAGGATTTTGTAGGCAGTGGTAAGGAGAGTGATCGGACGCCACTGGCGGATCTCCTGTCTATCTCCTCCCTTCGGGATGAGGCAAATCAGTCCCGAGGAAAGGCTCTCTGGCATCTGACCGCTGCTGAAAATCCCCTGCAGAGCTGCAAGGAGGGGCTGATGGATCTGGTCCCAGAAGGAGGTGAAGAAAGCTCGGGATAGCCCATCCTCACCTGGGCATTTCTGCCCATCAATAGCCATCAAGGCCTCCAACATCTCATCCGCGGTGAACGGCGCCAACAACGTCGCCTGCATGCTGGGCTGGACCAGGGATGGAATGTGCCTCCACACCTCCTCACGGTCACGACTAGCACGAGGGGCAAGTGGCTCCTGCTGGAAGAGGGTCCTGTAGAAGTCAGTGGCCAACCCCAGGACCTCCCCCGGGTCCGTAACAATGTGACCATCCGCTGTCCTGAGACTCCGTAGCTGATCACCTGCAGCTCTCTGGCCGTGTGTCCTGAAGAACTCCCTGCACATCCGGTCACCCTTCCGGGCCCAGAAGGAGAGAGAGGCGTGAAAGGAGAACTCGGAGCGACGCTGGAGGGTCTCCTCCAAGAGGGCTCTGGCTCGAAGGGCCTGGATCCGAAGCTCCTCCGAGCCCGGGGAAGACTGCTGAAGTCGCTGAATGGAGGCGAGGTCCCTCCGAAGAGCTCTCTCTCTGCCCCACCAATCCTGTCGAACCTGTAGGGCTGCGAGCTGGCAGATCTGGCTGGACTCCTGCAGAGCCTGCGCGACCGAGTCTACCAGATCCATGCCCTCCCCCCAGTCTCTGTCCCAAAGACTGCAAATGCTGCTACGGACGTCCGCCCTCGAGAAGATGGAATCGGGAATCCTGCATGATCGGGGGGGGAGAGTCTGGGCTGCCGAATCTAAAGAGAGGAGCACAGGCGCATGGTCGGATAGTGTCGTCCCTGGAACAATGCCCGCCTGGCCACCTCTGCTGATGGCCCAATCGCTGACATAAAACCTATCAAGCCGCTCCAGGAGTCTGCCTCCTTCCCTGCGGAAGCCCCAAGAGAAGTCCAGGCTCCCGTGCCAACGCCGGAAGGACGGGTCTCTCCAACTGTCCCTCCCTCCTGTCGCGAAGATGAAAGAGTCCCAAGCTGACTGCTCTGCCTGAGCCATACCTGTGAACTCCGGATCTCTACCCTGCTGGTCCTCCAAGGTCTCCAGGTTGTTGAAGTCTCCTCCAACAATCCAGGAATCCATGTCTGGAAGAATCCCTGTAAGTGTCCTCCAGAAGGTGGCTCTGCATCTGAGGTCTGTGGGAGCATAAATGTTGAGGATTCCTATCTTGGATCCCTCCAAATTCAGGCCTACCCAAAGGGCTCGGCCTGGGATCAACGTGCCGTGACCGAAAACTGACTGAGCTAACTGCTCGCACACGGAGGTACAAACCCCCCCGCTCCTCCCCTGTGCGCCGATCGAAGGCTCCCAATAAGTGTAGGAGCGTCCAGGGAGAACCTTCCCGCAGCTACGGGCATGAGCCGCAGAAAGCTTGTGCTCCGGGAGCAGCAGTACATCCAATCGACCAATCACTGCAGGCTGAAGTTCCTGACGCAAAATGAGCTTCCTGGGGCCACGGGTACTCGAAGAGTGAAACCCGTTCACATTCCAGGATACGAGGTGTAGGCTCATGGAGAGGGATGGGGGGCTGCGAACAGCTGTCTGCTCGCAGAAGAAGTCGAAGAAGAATCAGACAGATCGGAGTGGAGGCGCTGCCGCTTGTGAGAAGGTTTGGAGGGGGAGACGGGGTCGTCCTGCCCGTTCTTCAACACCTTCAGCAAAGGCGAGAGGCCTCTAGTGCCATGAACAAATGCTTTCTCGAGCCAGCTCGAGATCTCTGAAGCAGTCATCCCGTAGAAGGTTCGGAGTTTCTGTTGGGACCAAGCTCTGACATCCTGGGGAAGAGGCCATGCCAGGGGGGGTCTGAGGATCACGATCAATCGGAAACGTTTGGCAGCGCAACGCCACCGCAAGCGCACATCGCCCTCGGACCACTGAGTCTCGAGGAGCTGCCCACCGGACGGGCCTATCCAGGAGCAAATCTGGGCGTGTGTCTGCTCTCTGAGAGCCTCCCACACCGAGTCGTCTGTCCAGGTCTCTGTGCCATCGCTGAGGAACGTGAAGGCGAAGCTAGGGCCATCCCTGGGAGCCAAGGCACCAATCCTCCCATCCGCCCCTTTGCGGAGCATGAAGATACTAATGTCGAGACAAGCCGGGAAGGTCCCAAGGTCGGCCACATCCAGGTAGTCCCAGGGGCCAGATCTGTAAAAGTCTCGAGGGAGCTCTCTCTCCTGGAGCTGAGACCCAGCTGAGTCTGCCACTGAGGGGCTAGCGGGAAGGGAAACCTGCTCCACTGGTGGTACAGACACCGGGTGTCCTGCAAGCGGGGGAGGAGGGGGAGGAGGCTGCGGGATAGGCGACTTGGGCTCCACGGAGGCGACTGGCGGAGAAGGTGGAGGAGGTGGAGCGGAGGCTGCACTCGGCTGGGAAGGCGACGGTGCAGCTAACTCTGTAGGACGGGCGAGGGGAGCAGGGGGGGAGGGGGATCGGGATGCATCTGGAACTGGGGCTGAGAGGGAGGGGGAGGGGGAGGGGACTGAGGAAAAGGAGGCGGGGGCTGAAACTGCGGGGCGGGCGAAGGGGGGGGAAACTGGGGAAACCGGGGAGAAGGCGGGGGGGTGGGAGAGAGGAGGATCTGAGGCTGTGGAGGGCGGGCTGCCGTCGAAGAAGAGGCTCTCCCAGGTCCCTGGGGCATCTGCCTATCAGGCCTGTGGAGTGCTGCTGCAGGAATGGTGACCTCTGCCTCCTTGCCTTTATCCGAAATCTTCTTATTCTTTCCTCTTTTCCTTCGAACCTCGGTCCAACCGCCCACTACCTCTGGCCCAGGCTCCGACTGCCTCGGCTCCTCCTGACGTGGCTGTCCGGGGGGGGGAGGTGGGGACGGAGGGGGCGGGGGCGGGGAGGGTCGAGACGAGCTGGCAAAGCGTGGACAAGTAGCCGCCAAGTGCCCAAAGCCATGGCACCGCAGGCACTGACCTGGCTGTCCGGTGACTATCATGCTCTGGGTGATACTGCCGGCACCTGTAACGATCTCGATCACTGCAGGGAGAGTCGCAGGATCCGCCACAGCCACACGGACTCGGGGAGCTCCTGCCGTGGTCACCGCGTCGGCAAAGGTGTCGTGCATAACCCAGCCAAAATGGGAGCCCAAGTCCCTGACAATCGGCCGCAGCTCAGTAGCAAGCCCTGGAAAAACGAGTGTCACTGGGTGGCGAGGTATACGGAACCGAGTGTCGAAATCCGCTGCGCTGAAACCACGGTACCACGGGACTATCATGATGATCTTCCCATCCACCGATGTGGGGGAACCGGCAATCAGATTGCTCGCAGCTTTCTCACTGGAGAGTTTGAGCCAGAAGATGCCCCTTCCCATAAGGGCCACCTCCTCGATATGGCCATCCTCTAGCAAGAGAGTGGACTGGAGCCAGTCCCTGATGGTAGACCTGGAGGGGGAGTGTCCAATGACTCTACCGTAAACAGAGGTACGAGCAAAGTCACTGGCTACCTCCTGAACACGAGATGATTGTTGCTCTGTCAGGATAACGCGGTAGGCATCTGGAGAGGGAGGGTCCGACTGGGCCTCCGGATCCGGGCTGGGGGCCGCCATACCGCCAAGACTAACTGCAAGCTTCCGATGAAGAAAAACAGGCTGCCACCCAAGAAGAGATGAAGCGGCGGTGGAGCCTGGGGGTGAGGCGGCGAGGCGGGATGGAGCGGAGGGGGCGGCTGGAGCGGAGGGGGCGGCTGGAGTGGCGGCGAGGCGAGGATGGAGCGGAGGCGGGCGAGGCGAGGCGGGATGGAGCGGAGGCGGGCGAGGCGAGGCGAGGCGGGATGGAGCGGAGGGGGCGAGGCGAGGCGGGATGGAGCGGAGGCGGGCGAGGATGGAGCGGAGGCGGGCGAGGCGAGGCGGGATGGAGCGGAGGCGGGCGAGGCGAGGCGAGGCGGGCTGGAGCGGAGGCGGGCGAGGCGAGGCGGGATGGAGCGGAGGGGGGGGCTGGAGCGGCGGCGAGGGGGGGGGGGGTTGGAGCGGGGGCGAGGGGCGGGTTGGAGCGAGGGGGCGGGATGGAGCGGAGGTAAGGGGCGGGGATGGAACGAGGGGGCGGGATGGAGCGAGGGGCGGCTGGAGCGAGGGGCGGAGGTGAGGCGAGGGGCGGAGGTGAGGCGAGGGGCGGGATGGAGCGAGGGGCGGAGGTGAGGCGAGGGGTAGCGGGGTGCCGGCGGGGGGGGAGGAGAGGGGACGGGGGTCGAGGGCGGACGGGAGGGGTGGAGGTGGACGCGGCGAGGGGGGGGGGGGGGAGCGAAGGGGAGGTAGGGGCTAACGGCGAGGGGGGGAGGGGAAGCTCGTAGGAGCTGATACTACCTCCGGATTTCTTGGTTGCTTAAGCTTATGCTGATCATTCTTTCTTTACCTCGAAGAATACGCCCCATGATCTTGGTGCCTTGATGCAGGCCCTCTCTATTTATGGTTTGATTCTGCCACCAGTGGTTCATTAGAGGTCGAATCATCATCAATCTCAAGTATCATTCTGACCTTTGCCCTTGATTTGGCTTTGCACACACTCTGATGCCCCACAGTCCATTTTTCACCACAAAGATAGCACAGATTCTTTGTTTATTTCATCCATAAGGGCCTGAGATAATTGCTTCACCAACTTCTCTTTTTTATCAGTAGCCAAGCCATCCTTTAAAGGAGATTTGAAAGATGCCTTTGCATCCTCACCCTTATAAGCCTTTGTATGCCCCATATTGCTGCCATACACTGTAGAATACGCAGGTGGCCTGTCTTCATCGCTTGGGCTGCCTTTGATTGAATGCTTGGTGCCAAAATGGCTGGTCTTCATGTTAATTTTCGGAAGTCTAAGCTGCTCCCTTTGCATTTCAAAGATTGGCATAGTCTATTATGGCCCGGGGATATCATTCCACCCACTCAGTTTGTTCGTCATCTTGGTTACCCTTTGGGGTGGGAACTCACTCACCGACAACAAACTGATTGGGTTTTGGCTAAGCTTCGGAAAAAGCTTGAGTATTGGAAACTGGCAACCTGGCCTTTGCACGTTTGTCTTCGAATAGTGCAGTCCATCCTTGTGGCATATATTCAATTTTCCTTGCCATTGATCATGTTCACTAAGGCAGATCTTACATCTTTCATGTCCGTCTTTATGGAACTCTTCTGGCGATCCAAACATGGCAGAAAAAGTCTCAGGCTGCTTTCAATGCATCACATTTGTTCTCCCAAGATGCATGGTGGATTGAACATCACGGATATTCATGTGCATATTCTTGCCAACAGGGGGAAAATGTTGCTGCAATTTCTGCAAGGTGATCAGCCTTTGGCTCTTATGATTAGGACTCTGGTCACTCATATCAGTATTTCTGCGTTTGGTCATTGGCAACTTGATCACTGGGATTTCTTTTTTGGCTGCATTGATGGCACTTTGCCTGGATGCCCTTTTGTCTCCCGCTTGCTTCTTGATTGGAAGCATGTTCTTTCTCATCTAGAATGGAATGGACGGCAATCTTTGCTTGGGAATTCTTTGAGAGCTGAAAGCATTCACTGGTCGAAAGTCTTTCACCCTCCCTACGGGTATCGTCAAATCCTGAACGCATAAAATCATAAACCAGTTAAGCCTCAACGGAGGCATGCACAAGGTCATCCTACCCAAATCCTGCTTTTTCTTCTTGTGCGAATAAGTCTTCACTGAAGCCATGAAGAAAGCAAAACTGAAGATGAAAAAACAGCAAGAAAAGAAAGCCCAGAAGCAGAGGAAAAAAACAGCAGAAGAAAAGCTGTATGCACAGGGAGAGGCAAAAGGCAAAAAAACCTAGGAGGCTCGAGAGGAAAGGAACAAAAGGGCAGAGCAAAGGACTGGCGATCAACATCGAGCAGTGAACGTGCAACAGGTACAAAAAAAGTACAGGCAAGCATATTGTACAATAGGTACAGAACCTAGACGGAAGAAGTACGGACGAACTGACCATACAACCCAACACCAGCAGGCAGGCCACAGGCTTGGCAAAACCAATACAGAACAGGGACGGGCACCTATACGGGATTACTGTACAACTTGTACGGGTAACCGTACATCAGGTACGGACAGTCTGCAGTGGCACGACGGCTGCTGGAAGGGAGTTGGTGCTGACAAGCTTGCGAAGGAGGCAAAGAAACCCTAGACGAGACTGGGGCACTACGCAAAGCTCCATCTCTCTCTCTCTCTCTCTCTCTCTCTCACACACACACACACACACACACACACACTTTTTCTTTTTTTTTTAATGAAATCTTTGATTGATTATATTATATAAGTAGCAACCTCAAAATAAGGTGCTACAATTACATCAACTGAAAATTTCAGTATATGCCAAAAAGACCTCATGATCTATGCAGCGGGTCTGCAAGCAATCAAAGAAAGATTGCTGTAGAGAACGCCTAAAAAAGCCAAACAGAGAGAAAGTAGGATCACCAAGACTTTGCAATTCCTATATGTCCATAAAGTCCATAGTGCCCAATAACGAACCCAAACGAAGAAAAGATGAAACTCCGATCTGGATGGATGAAACCCAAACAGCCAAAAGAACTTCCCAAACGGAACAGATGGGAATCTCGCTTGCAAGCGCTGTCAAAGTAGATTTAAAAACTCACGAGAGCACGGACAATGCCAAAACAAGTGAGGCAAAGTCTCCGAAGAAGCAGAACATCTGTGGCAAAGTGCGGGAGCAATGTGTCGATGAGCTAATAGCTGTCCAGATAGAAACACTCCCAAAATAACTCGCCAAAAGAAAACCTGTCGCCGAAGCGGTACTTTATAGGCCCAATGTTGTTGTAACCTTTTCCTCCACCACTTGGTTGGGCGATGCATTCGCCAAACAGAATCACCTCTCTCTAAAACCCAAGGTTGAGGCAAAAGGATTTTATACAATGCAGGTACACTAATCTGAGATAGCCTCAAAGGACGAGAAGAGGACCCTGGAGAAGTCAAAGTCCAATCTTCCAGCCAATCAAGTTCCAAAGGAGGAATCGGAACAAAAGGCGAAAGCATAGAAGTAATTTGTCGCCACAAAGGACGATAATGAGAGCCCAATCCATATGTAGTGGCTGCTAGAGAAAAGGGGAGCACAGTACCAACATCATCTATAACATCAGCAACCGAGATGATGCCTTTAAACGAGACAAAGTAGGAACGTTGAGGTTCATGTAAAGCCAAGGGAGGCTAAAAGACTTTTGACCAGTGAATGCTTTCAGCTCTCAAAGAATTTCCAAGAAAAGATTGGCGTCCATTCCATTCCAGATGAGAAAGAACATGCTTCCAGTCAAGAAGCAAGCGGGAGACAAAAGGGCAGCCAGGCAAAGTGCCATCAGTGCAGCCAAAAAAGAAATCCCATTAATCGAGTTGCTAATGACCAAACGCAGAAATACTGATATGAGTGACCAGAGTCCTAATCATAAGAGCCCAAGGCTGATCACCTTGCTGAACTTGCAGCAACATTTTTCCCATGTGGGCAAGAATATGCACATGAATATCCGTGATGTTCAATCCACCATGCATCTTGGGAGAACAAATGTGATGCATCGAAAGCAACCTGAGACTTTTTCTGCCATGTTTGGATCGCCATAAGATTTGCATAAAGATAGACAAGAAAGATGTAAGATCTGCCTTAGTGAACATGATCAATGGCAAGTAAAATTGAATATATGCCACAAGGATGGACTGCACTATTCGAAGACGAACGTGCAAAGGCCATGTTGCTAGTCTCCAATACTCAAGCTTTTTCCGAAACTTAGCCAAAACCCAATCAGTTTATTGTCGGCGAGTGAGTTCCCACCCCAAAGGGTAACCAAGATGACGAACAAACTGAGCGGGTGGAATGATATCCTCGGGCCATAATAGACTATGCCAGTCTTTGGAATGGAAAGGGAGCGACTTAGACTTCTGAAAATTAACATGAAGATCATGGGGCGTATTCTTCAGAGTAAAGAAAGAATCATCAACATAAGCTTGAGCAACCATGCTGCAATTAGCATCCAATTCCAAGCCATGAAGTGATCCTGTAGCCACAAGATGATCAATATATTGTAGCAATGGCATACAGTAAAGCACTGAGAGGGCATCCCTGGCGGACCGAACAACGAAGAGTCCACTCATCACAGATATCCCCAGAAAGAATGCAAGCCGCATTGCTATCTCTGTAAAGCCAATAAATAACCTGCTGCATTTTTTGTCCAAACCCCAAAGCTCGCATAGTTTGCGAGATGAAATCCCATTGAACTGTGTCAAGGGCTTTTGCAATATCTACCTACAAGAGTAGAACATCATGCTACGTGTATTTGGCATATTCAATCCCAATATAAGCATTGGCAATGTTATCTGTCATATGGCGACGTGGAACAAAGCCATATTGGGAGGGATGCAACCCATCATGCAAATAACCTTTAATCCGATCAACCACCATTTTAGCAATGATCTTGTAAATGATTGGCATGAGCGTGATTGGCCTCCAATCACCAAGTGAATCACATAGCTGCTTCTTTGGAATCAGCTTGAGAAGACCCTTTTTCCATGGCACAAGCATATGCTGATTTCACATGCTGATTTCACCATGCTATATTTACTATTTGCAGCAAGGTGAATTTAAGAAGATCCCAGAATGCAAGAAAGAATTCAACAGTGAGACCATTCCATACTGGAGATTTCCATCTGTCACAGGATCTCAGTGCATCAGACAATTCCCTTTCAGTGAAGGGATGTTCAAGTTCCAAATCCTGAGCATCAGACAGAATTGGATGAATATTCTGCAAAAGAAGTTGACATGCAGATACGACCCGAGGAGGAAGAGTATCCACATGCCCAAAATGAGTGGAGAAGTGATGCACACATAAATCAGCAAGCTCTAAACGAGATGTTGACCAAGAACCATCGGCAGCCTGTCTTTTATAGTGTAAACTCTTAAAAAATTGCTTGGAAGAGCAGCCTTTATCTAGAAAAGCCCGATCGGGTTTCCATTTAGCAAGCTTTCTGCGATCATTGGATTAAGAGAGAATTGAGCCTGACATAAGAGCATGCTTTCCTCTGAAGACAAAGGGCGAAGATGAGCAAGCTCACTCAAACTCTGACAAGTAAGTTTGGACAATCTCCCTTGTGGCTTGCATATAGGATTTGCCATAATCTCGAATAACTGCTTGCATCCGAGTAACAAAAGCCCACCAGGCATAATCCAAACCAATGTGTATTTGACGAGAGAGAGGCTGAATAGCATCAGAGGCCAAGGCTTTAAAGTCAACATGCTCCAGATAACTATTATTAATCAGCAAAAGCCTTCAGCAAGGCAATCTGTCAGTGGAAAATTCATGTAAGGAAAGCCTCAACCAAAGAGAAGCATGATCCGAATGTGTGAAAGCATGATCAACCCAATTTGACAAGTAAAGGCATCACAATGCTGTGAATCAACCTAATACCATGTGTCCAAGCATGCCCGATAAGAGGATTGAGCATTATGCTGAAAGGTATAGCCCGGAAGCATAGGCTGTAATTCCTTCCAGAGATCAACCAGGCGCAATTGAAGCAAAAAATCAGAGCATGCCTGCGTTTCAAAAGCCAACATATGAGTGTGGCCTGAGGTGCTATCACCCGATTGAGGGGCATTATTAAAGTCACCACAAATGAAGGCATGTTGTCGCCATGGATAAGTATGCATGATGGCAGCCCAGATCAAAGCTCTATCACGATGCGCGCATGAAACATTGGATTTTTAGCAATGGCCATGCAACCTTGATTGTCACACCTCAGCACAGTTGCCTCATCCTCTTGCACTCCCATGTGCCATAAGATCCTCCTCAGCCACACTGCTTTACAAGCAGCAAAACATGCTGCCTTGTACTCAGCTTCGGTAGAAGACAATGCCACTGTTGATTGTTTCTTACTAATCCAAGAGAAGATACCTGAACCTAAAGAGAAACAATATCTAGAAACTGATTTCGTAGAATCATCATCTCCAGCCCAATCTGAGTCACAATGACCAGCCAAGGAAGTGCCCGTACCATAGGTGATGCCATAATCAAGAGTGCCCTTCAAATAGTTGAGACTGCATCCCTACATTCTAATGATTCTCCCGGGGCTTATTAGAGAACCTACTCAAAACGCCAACAGCAAAACTGATGTCCGGTTTGGTTTTGCACAGATAAATGAGACTGCCGACCAAATTCCTGTACCTCCTGATGTCTGCTGGTGGTGAGGAATCCTCCATAGACATATCACATTTACCTCCATAGGTGTAGCTATCTCCTTGCACTCGGACATACCAAATGCCTTCAAGATCTCCCTTGCATATTTCTGCTGAGAGATGAAGATCTTGCCTGGCTCTTGCTAGGACTTCAATCCCCAAATAGTAGTGCATCAAGCCTAAGTCTGTCATCTCAAACTCTGTGCTCAACGCCTTTCTAGTCTGCTGGATCATGTCTTCATAGTCACCTGTAATAAGGAGATCATCCACATATAGAACAATAATAGCAGATTTTCCACCTTTCCTGTACACATACAAGTTAGCATCTGAGGCATATCTTTTGAAGTTTAATTTATGAAAGAATTTGTCTGTCTATTAGTACCATGCTCTTGGGGCCTGTTTCAGCCCCGTACAGAGCCTTCTTCAGCTTACATACCTTGTTCTCAGAATGGGGGGCCTCAAACCTAGGTGCCTGAGCCAGATACACCTCCTCCTTAAGGTCACCATTCAAGAATGTTGATTTAACATCCGTTTGATAAATTGGCCACTTTTTATGAGCAGCCACCGATAGTACTGTGCGAATAATGGTCATTCTGGCAGTCGGAGTGAAAGATTCCTGAAAATCAAACCCTTCAACCTGCAAAAAACCTTGTGCAACAATCTGGCTTTGTACTTTTCCAAAGTCCCATCGGCCTTGTACTTTACCTTCCAAACCCACTTGGTGCCAATAACCCTTCTGTTGGGTGGTCGATCTACCAGCTCTGAAGTTTCATTCTTCATGATGCTGTCATACTTGCATAGCATTTTTCCAATCTCGTTTTGCAAGTGCTTTCTCCAAACTTGCACGCTCCTTTACTTCTGCAAAAATCTCAGCCATCAAGGCCATATTGACTATGTGAGCAGAAGCCGTCCTTTGCTCCTCGATTTTGTGAGACGGCCTTGGTCCATCTGCATGCTGCTCAAGAGACATAGGCATCTGGTTATCATGGTCATAGAGCTACCTTAGCCATCGCAACAATGGATTTTCCGATGGTGTAACAATAGGTTGGTGACTTATACCTTCATCATCTGATATTTCCTCCTCCTTTATAGCTCCTAGGACAGGTCCATAGTGAATTACCTCTTCGCTTGATGATAAAGTGGAAGAGCTCTTCTCTACCTCCACTGCATGTATATTTGAAAAACACCCCATTTTATTTGTAAAGTTGTTATTTTTGGTTTTTTTTCTTGGGTTGTCTACGTCTGCATTTCCACCTCAATGTATGGGCCTCTGCCCTAGGATGAAGCATCAACCTGAGGAGAGGATAAAAGTGCAGCAACTTCTTCAAGAAACAAGATCCGATTTGCAGTCACAGCAGCCCAGGTCAAGCCAACACCAGAGTTTTCAGCAGGTGTTTTCCCATGAGAGGATGCACCACTCCAAGTCCGAGAAGGAAAGGTTGCCTGGGGGAGATCACTTTGCGAGGAGTTTGTCATCCATCAGTCGAAATTTTTTCCCCCTTCCCCTGAGGTGGAAAGGGCAAAGACACAAGAAAAGAAGCATTACCATTTGAGACAACCAGGGCTTTGCCTTTGTCTTCAACAGAGAAAATTTGTTTGACCCCTTTGTTTTTTACCATAGAAGAGGCATTTGCATTCTTATTCAAAGGCTGAACCATTTCAGCTTGCACTGGCATCCGTGGAGCTCGGGAAGGGCATTGTGAAGCCATGTACCCAAATTGCTTGCATTCAGGGCAAGCACCTGCAAGTAGCCCCCACTTAATCTTGTAAAAGGCACTCCCCATGGAAACATTATTCACACTAACCGAATATGAAGCTGGAGTGGGATGATCCGTATCTCACAAAATGCAGAAGCAATTCGAATTTCCATTGGGTCGTGGTAGACATACCACCTTACCGAGGGAAGCTGCAATTTTAGGTAGAAGAGAAGACAACCATTAAGGAAAATCCACAACTTCTACCCAAACAGGGCAACGATGTCGAATCAATGCTTGATAATCCTAAGTGGGAGACCAGGGCAGGACATGGACCATCTGCTGGCCATAGAAGAGAGGAGAGTGCTCCAGCAAAACCTGACGGTGTTCCTCATCAGCCATGATGATCTCAACAAAGCCCCTCGCTGCATAATAAACTTTTTTGACATAACAACCACCTAGGGTTCGAGTCAACCAATTCCCAACATCTGCTGCAGCAGACATCCGTCCTGAGAAGAAAATTATAATGGCATGCTTTGCATACTCCTTAACTCGATCAAATATATCATCCACTTCCACCATAATGCCATTGGTGGGAAATGGATCTTTCCAACCTTTGCGGGTGTCTTCAAACCCTTCATGCATTACCTCATAAACAAGTTGAGTCTCAGTAGAGTCATGAAGGGAATCATATGAATCCATCACCTCTTTTTATTTCTTGTTGGAAACCGACTTGTCTTTGTGAAAGGTTTTCTCATAAGAATAATCCACCATTCGAGTTAAGGAAAAGGCTTGGAAGCAGCAACGCTTTACAAGGAGGAAAGCACAGCAAGTACAAAACCATACGGACAAAACTGTACGAACTTTTCCTTGCTGTATGGACAAAATCGTACAGATTTTATTTTTTACTTTTTTTTTGAATTTTTTGTCAACAAAACTATACGGATTTTTTTCGACTGTACGGATTTTCCCTGGTTGTACGAACAAAATCGTACGGATTTTTGACAGCACGAAAAAAAAAATCCGAATTTTCTGACAGAGCGTACGGACACAAAACGGGCGTCACACACACGCGCGCACACACACACTCAATCTGTTACACACTACTCTCTCTCTCTCTCTCTCTCTCTCTCTCTCTCTCTTTTTCTACACAGACACTGAAAACACAGTGAAGCAGCGGAGGGGGAGTAAGCATCACTAGAGCCTTAACAACCCCAGCAACAAAAATTCCAATAAGATTTCTACTTGAAGCTATCTACAGTTCTGAAATACAAGTCCTGCTCTAGACCAGACTTTGTTGTGTGGAGACTTCCAATTCGTCGCTCTAAATGCACTAGGCTTTCAACCATGGGGCAGCCTTTAGTATATAATAACACAAGACGAGTTCTTGAAATGCATACCACATCGAAAGTACATGGAAACGTGGCATGTTCAATACATTCCTTGCAATAAAATAAAAGCAAACATGTGCTTGCAACAAACATGAACAGAATCATCATTCAAAAATCTCAATTTTGCAACCACATCAGAAATATACTTAAGGAAACCATGGCATGTTCAATAGAACCTCGAATAAAGGAAAAGCAAACATAAACATAAACTGAGTTTGCTTGCAACAAACATGATTTGAAAATATCATTTTGTTATGTACCTTGTATTCCAGCGAACCAAAGCCTCCTTCAGAGTCTAAAATGTTTATAAGACCTTCAAAGCCGCCCATGATAGATTCAAGAACAGACTCTACAAATGATACTGTGTCGCGAGCTAGCATTGGTTGCTAAAATCCATGAACGAAAACAAGCATCAGAGAGCCTGTGTCAAATAAAATTTCTCAAATGAAGATTTAAAACAATACCTCTTCAGGTGCACTCGTATTGGCATTGTCTGGAAAGCTGATGGCAACACCAAGCCATGCACAGCAATGCTGGGGTCGTCCTTCTGGACCAAACATTGTGTGCCTAAAAACCTTCATCCATACATATTTCCAATCCATAACACAAAATTTAGCAATAAATTGGACATAAAGTAAAAATGGATTTAACTCAGAATGAAACGAGGATAAAGAATTCAGAGTGTCAACGAGAATACTTACTGTTGTAAGATGTTGACGATAAAAGTAAAGTATTTTCAGAGATGCATGCTGTGACAGCTGACCTTCTATGTCATCCACACTTCTGCAAAGAAAGAAATGCCAATAACCTGATAAACTGCAGGGGATACAATGATGCCATAAATATGATTGGATACCTTACAAACACATATGGAGTTAGATTCTCAGGTTTCTAAGGTTGTACATATTGACATCTTCTTATGGTTTACACATGAGGCAACACTAAACACGGCTTTTCTTGGTTTTAAAAAATACTCAAGTCCTAAACAGCTTTACAGTGGAATCGCACCAACAGTGGTATTTTGACTTGTTCACTCTTGTTGGGCAGAGTTCATTGTGTTTTTCCACACTATATATTTCCTTCGGGTTTCAGACAAAACTGACTTATGCGGAGGGGGACAGGTTGAAAGGCGGAAGGGAAAGAGAACTTCCTTTTATAGACTCTCCCAGTAAATATACAGAGTTCTTTCTGCCCACACAATCCTGTCCTCTGCATTAGGTTCTTTAGACAACTCTGAGCTTTAATGTTCAAAATCTTGCTACACTTCATGCATTACATTAGAGTCTACATTGTCTATCATTCAGAAAGTCAGTTTGCAGATTTAAAGGTGAGCCTTTTGTCATAGCTTGAGGCCTGTTTCATTTCAAAGAAACAATGCCAGACATCGATAATTAGAAAGCTTTCAAATTGCACTAATCACTCAAAGATACAACAAACAAGTTAAAAATCTCACGCCATACCTAGACCACAAATAAGCCATATTCCCCTCTGAAATGATGCTTTCTTTGCCAGTAGACATTGTTGCTTTCTCCAAATGCCTCACATTAATTGTTGATCGTGAGGATGACACAAGCATCAATAAGGAAATCCAATCCTTTCTAAATCCCTGGAACAAAATGAAAGGTATACGATAAAAACTTTCATAATCTCCAGTTTGTTGAAACAAAATCCAATCCTTTTTAAATCCCCTGAAACAAAATGAAAGGTGTACATCCAAACCATAGAGCTTTCATTATCTCCAATTTATTGAATATAGCATTCAAGCTTTAACATTTCCCTTCCAAGAGCATGCCCATGACACTAGAAGCTACACACAAATTTCAAGACAGGACAAACAGAAAGCCATACGGTCCAAAAGAAAAGGAACGATGATAATCAGACTACTTACAGATAGATTGATGTCCTCACTTAGCTCCTTCTCATTATGAAATTTTGGGAGGTTCTCCAGGAAGTCTGCCACAGATGCAAGTAGTTGTTGAAGTGGTGATTCTAGATCCAGGGCGACCATTCCAGGTGTGCCCATGAGAAATCTTACCCTCTCTGCTGCTCCAGCTAGAAAACCCAATGCATAACCCCTGATAGCTGCAGATAAGTAGTTAGCAGATCAAAACTAATGTTAACAAGTTACTAGAAATAAGTTTGTTCGCTGATACTCATGCATAGCACCATCCACTGGATAATATTATTATAAGAAAAGTGACAAGAACAACACTTTGAGAAATGGGGGAAAAACCAAACATTCAAAAAATCATAATACAAGAACAGCAGTACATTAGCTCAAATCAAGGGCAAAGGAGCCCCAGTAAGCAAAGCAAATCTTATGACCTCATCAGTTGTAACAGCCAATTCTTTTGCCGTTCGCTGCGACTAGAAACTGTCAGTTGATTTTGCGAGTTGTGTTATGCAGAGACTTACGATCAAGTCATGTGTTTGAGATTATTTTTTCATCCCAGACTGCATCAAGGACATTCTTGGATCCCAAAATCCATTCAACTCATTATATGGACAGCTCATCATGTCACCCCAAAATTCCTAGATGCTTCACTGCAAAAGTGGTTTGCTTGCTGTTTGTCATACATATGTGCATTTTCCTTTTCATATCCTCTAGGATTTCACAATTGATACTAGTCGTATCTTTGCCCCTAGGCAAATGACTGATCCAATATTCCTGACATTAATATGCACTTAAGCCCATTAAGCCATCTAGTCATCTCCAAACCCAACACCAAAGACCTTGATAGTGAAATCCTTGACCATAGTTACAATAAGCACAGTTACAACGAATCCCACTTTTACCTTTATATATGTTTTTTTGGGTCTCTCAAGCAAAGGTCATGCTGATTGCGACTGGAATGTAACATTCCTTCTGGCGTCATACATCAGCGTGAATCTGGTAAACAGATTCCGAGGAATGCTCAAATGATGAAAGTCACACCATGCAACCAGTGTCAAAGGTACCTTCCATTTCAAACTTGCATTTCTCGCCAGTCTAGGAATTTTGCCCATTTGCATTCAACATTCTCCCCTATGTCTTGTAACATAAGAATACCTTCAACAATTAATAAATCGATATGTTCAAAACATCTTTTCAATAACGAAACCGGAAATAATGGATGCACCTTGCAAGCATGTGGTAACTCTAACCTATAGGCTACCTTGCCTCTTCTTTTTAACTACGGCTCCCCATATCAGGACTTAGTCTGTGAAGGAATCCTAAGAAAAACTCTCCTCCATCAAATTCTCTAGAAGTTCTATTTTCATCCATTAAGTCTTAGCTCTGTCCATGGATGTTTTCTTTTAGCCAATGCTAGCATCTCCTACATCTAGATTACACAACCCACAGCACTAGGCACTTTCTCAAAAATCCCAACCGTAGTTGGATTAGTTGATCTAAACCCATAATTTAACTCAAAATGACCCATCCTTGTGGACAAATGCTTCCTATTATTATAAGCAAACTCAAGTAATGGCAACCACTTGTTCCATGTACTTTGCCTTAATGAAACATATACTCTCAACATATCCTCAAGAGTTTCAATGCATCAAATATTGCAGCCCAAGAATAACTCATAAATCTCATATCTCTATCTAATATTATGGATCTTGGTAATCCATGGAGATATAATATGTTACTCTCCTTGGTGGTGTTGAAATACACCCTTCATGGATGACCAATTCTCTTGGAAAGGTGGTGTATATAAACGTGCTTATTGTAGAAATATACCCGTAAGTACAAAGTCAAATTAATAAGAAAGGGATATAACATTAATGAGAATTAAAGACATCAAAACAATAGTCCACCACTTCGCAGGCAAAGGGAAGGCTACAGAAGTGGAAGTGTAGAGAAATTAAAACCCCGTAAGCCATCCAAAGTCTTAGATAAAGGCCAGGGAAGTGGAGCAACTCGGATATTAAGCAAAGAGATTGAAACTGAAAGCAGGAAGACTGGCAAGGATCCTAACCTTGCGGGGCATCTTGGTGAGTTGGTCGATCATTATCATATCCTTCTTACGTTCTTGACAAAAGGTATGAAACCCATGGAAATGCTCTCCCATCTATCTGATGGTATTTCCAAAGGTTGTAAGAGGCCAAATGGCTTTGCCTGCTCTATTTTACAGACACGAGAAACATTTGTGTTACATATTCATGAAAATGCTTTTCCATCTTTGGTGAAACTAGGTCATGTTTTACAATCTCATATGTCTTCTCCACTCCTAGATGCCCCTAGAATATTCAACCCCCCATGCAATTTGGCAAACATAACCGTTGTACTAGAAGCAAGCGCAAACTTTTCCTGCCAAGCTTTGAACGCCAAAAAAATTCCATGATGGCGGACATAAAGGATGTAATATCTCCTTTAATAAAAAAGATCAATGGCAGATAAAATTGAATATAGCCACTAAATAGACTGAACAATTCTAAGCCGGACATGCAAAGGCCAAGTCACTAACTTCCAATATTCCAACTTTTTTCTTAATTTGACAAAAACCCAGTCAATCTGTTGACAACGAGCAATTGACCAACCCAAAGGATAACCAAGATGGCATACCAACTGATTAGGCGGGACAATTTCCCCCAGCCATATCAGACTATGCCAATCCTTCGGATGCAAAGGCAACAAGTGAGATTTCTGGAAATTGACATGAAGGCCAGCAGCCAGGCGATATAATGAAAGAGCCTGCATAAGGGAAGTTTCAGTATTCTATGGCGCAAAAAATGAATCATCTGCATAGGCCTGAGCAACTAAAGGACGACTTCTAGGAACATGCAAGCCATGTAACATGTCAGCCACCACCAAATGATCAATATATTGAAGCATAGGATGCGTGGGTCTAGCATATAAAATAGCACTAAGAGGACAGCCCTAGCGAACTAAGCAACGGAGCGTCCAAGCTTCAGAGGTATCCCCCAACAAGATGCATGCAGCTTTGTTGTCAATGTAGAGCCAAAAGATGATATGCTGTAATTTCTGACTAAAGCCCAAAGCTCGCATGGTGTGAGCTATAAAATCCCATTGGATGGTGTCAAAAGCCTTTGCAATATCTACTTGCAACAAGAGAACATCCTGTTCAGTATATTTGTCATACTCAATCCCAATATAGGAATTTACAATATTGTCGGTTATGTGCCTGCGAGGAATAAAACCATATTGTGCCGGATGAAGGCCCTCATGCAAGTATTCTTTGATACGATCAACGACCATTTTGGTGATGATCTTATAAATAACAGGCATCAAAGTGATAGGCCTCCAATCAACCAATGATTCACAGATTGGCTTCTTGGGCAGAAGTTTTACAAGCCCTTTCTTCCAAGAATCCGGCATGTATTGATTGTGCCAAGCACTATTTATCATTTGCAGCAAAGGAGATTTGAGGAGATCCCAATATGCCAAGAAGAATTCAACCGTGAGACCATCCCAACCAGGAGATTTCCATCTACCAGCAGAGTCTCTCTCTCTCTCACACACACACGCGCGCGCTGTATGTATATTTGTTCAGACTATCTTTTCAATCTTGGGCTTTGAGTACACATAAAACATATACCACCTTCAAAACTCTGAACTCGAAACTGTAACCAGCTAACAACGTGAAGTCAAAACAAACTGTAAAAACAGCTATCTGGTCCAATTTGCAACCCAATAATGAAATTCATTTCTGAAAACACCACTGGAGATATTCAGTTTAACGAGCTTTGCCTCTTGCTATAATGTCATGAACCCTATAAATCTCTTTCGCACATACAAACACCCAAACCGTCAAACAATGCATGATGCCTTCAATGTAGATATGCCCAAACGAAGCGCATAGATGCCAGCTGTTCAACTCTAAAACTCCTCCTATGCGCTCAACCTGCACCTAGTAGTTATTGCAAATTCAATGCCCAAATGCACTTTGTCAGATAGCACACACTCAAGTGTGTGGCAACTTTTTGGAGACCCTTTACTATTAGACGTTCCAAAATAAGGCTGGGTAAAGCCTTCCAAGAGTCCTAACACACGAATTCACTCGCAGAAAATGAAAACGTAGAGTTCCCAATATTGACCAAACCAGTCCAATCCACTCTTCAGCAATGAGACCTTACGTTTTTCTACCCATTTGCCGTCTATCTTAGCTCCAATTCAAAAATGTAACAGCCATTTCTTTTGCTGTTTGCTGAGACTTGAAACGGCAAACGTACGCTAACTCACGCATGTTTGAGAATTTTTTTCCTCCCAATCTGTGCGACGGACTTTCTTGCATCCCATAATCTATGCAATTCATTAGATAGACAGCTCATCACATCGCCCCCAAACCCTTACATGGCTTACTTTCCAATTTTTTTGCTTGCTACTTGTCATGCATATGTGCATTTTCCTTTTCATGTCCTCTAAGACTTCACAATTAATATTCTTGTCATTTCTTTTGCCCTAGACACATTGGTCATCCAACAGTCCTCGACATGAATATGCACATTGGCCTATCAACCATTTAGTCATTAAAGCCAACACCGAAGACCTTGACCATGCTTTAAATAAGCACACTTACAACAACTCACATCTTTACGTTTATATATATTTTGTGTCTCTCTAAGGACTTCGTGTCAACCAATCCCTCCAAGGTCATGATATATTCTGACTGGAATCTAACATCAGTGATGCACAAGAGTAACCTTTCCTCAAGGTTTTGCAACGTTATCAATCCCTTTAGGACAAAAAAACTCACATTATTATCACCCCCAAAAGTATCGAGCAAAAAAGAACATATGATTCCCGTGCTAACATCTATGAAAATATATCACCATATCCTGCTCACAACCCATGGAATAGATGGGAAAAAGTAAAAGTTTAAATTCATTTGAGGATCACATATCATTTCTTTTTCTTTTTCTGTGGATTGAGATATACCCGGAGGCTGCTGCACTCCCACGCAGCCAGCTTTTCTCCGACCATAGATGACAAACAGACTCGTTGCTTGAGCCAGTCTCCCCCTGCCCCTTGGACTATTTATTTAGTTCTATTTCATTGCTGTCATTCTCATCATACTTGATCAAATCTCTCAGAATAAAGATACTAACGTTTGCACCAACTTCACATCACTATGTTTGGTGGGTTGCAGTTTGAGTGAGACAAATCTTCTGCCCCACTCTTGTCCATTCTTAAAGGCTGAACCAACATAATTTTCTGCCATATATTGTTACTTTTGTATCGATCTTTGAGGGTGAGCAATAGAATATGGGCACTTAATTCAGAACTTTCTTTAAGCATGCAGGGACAATTACACAAAATTCCTACCACTACATGAACCAAGGGAGAATCCTGGCCCAATATTCAAGAGAAGATAACCCCTTACTCTGGCATCAAAATGGAAGCACAGATTTTCCCTCTTTCTACAAAACAAGCAGCTTATTACCAGCAGTACGATTACACAAGAGCTCCATATCGAGAATGCTAGGATCTCTCCATGACCACAAGGAAGAGGAATCAAAACTCTGAAGCGGAGTTACATGTTATTTTTACAAACAAGGATTCAGCTGCACTGCTTAGAATGTAAGATGATAGTAGATACTTTATATTCCTTCCTACAGTGTCTCTTATCCATAGATTACACTCACTTATAAGAAAGCTTGATGAAACCAGATTCCTTGTGAAAGTATATTTAAAGTACACAGACAATACATAAAAATTTTAGCCTTGTCCATTGCTTTCATAGAATGGAGGGAAAGTGCATTCCAGAAAGTATCCCTTGCTTTGTGTCTGACTGGTCCGGGATTGTTCTAGATCGTGCAAAGTCAAGCTGCATTTGCATGTACTTCTAGATATTATTGCCATCAAACCCTGTAGGCTATCTCATGGGCTATCCATAGATGCCACTTATACCTTGGTATGATCCTTGTAGGCCTAGTTATAGTCAGTTAGGACTATTGGTACAGTTAGTTTATGTACCATCTAGGTCAGTTAGGACACTTAGTCCAGTTAGGGCAATTAGCCCTAGGGTTTTGTTATGTTGGCTCTCCCTTGAGCCTCCACACTTCAGTTTTGCAGCACTCTAGAGCTCTCATTCTTACTCGTCTTGCTGGTTTTCACACTCCCACGAGTGTTTGAGACCTTTCCAAGCACTTCTGTTGCAAAAAACCTCATTTTGTCGCGAGAAGACTGCACTTTGGAGCAACTCTCGCGAAGGGAACTGTTTTTCGGTGCATTTTCCAGCTTGCTGCAGCAAAAAACGACCACACACGAGCATTTACAGCATCTATACAGAATTCCGAACCTGTCCAACAAAAAAAATCGTGCATGCGTAAAAAATTGTACGGAAATCCATACATCTATCAGAAAATTCCGTACTTCTGTCCAATTTGTCAGAATTTCAATGCATTCACTACAGTACGGGCTGCCTCGAGGTGCGTGCCAATCATTTCTCAAAATTTCCAGCATTTCAGAGCTGCCTCGAGCTGTGTGCCGGCGTTTGGAGCCATTTGGAGCTGCTGAATTGATCCCTTCCCTCCTCATTTGGCATCCCTTTGCCTCGGGCTGCAAGCTTCTCTCCATTGGATCTCTTTCTCTCCATTTCTACGTGCTCTCCTCCTCGTGGGAGCACTTCTTTTGCTGTAATTCTCATTTCCAGCCGTCATTTGCTCGCTTTCAGAGCCTGTCACTGCTGCTCATCATTGGGTAAGCTGTTGTTGCATTGGCTTTTTCCAATTTCTGCTTCATTTGCATTTTGGAAAGGCCTCGTGTTGCCTTTGGGGATTTTTCTTGCAACAGATACACCTTGGGACAGCAAAGTCTTTTGCAAACATAAGCTTTGAAGCTTGGGCAGTTTTTTGGCACTTGATTCTGAGAGGTTGCCTTTTTCTCATTTGCTTTGCCAGTTGGTGCATTTGCCTTGTATTTCAGCAAGCTAAGCAAGCACGGGATCAGCTTGCATCTTTGTATCAAGTGTGGAATGAGACGAGAGTTGCCTATCTCCGCAAGCAGTTGAAAGATTTAAAGCTTGATGAGGGTGGTAACATGGATGCCTATCTCACTAATGTGAAGGATTGGAAAGAGCAGTTGGCCAACATTGATGAGATTATGCCTGATTCTCATCTGGTTTCTAATACCCTTGATGGGTTGCCCGATTCATATCAAGGCTTTGCTACTACCTTGAGGTTGGTTGCAAGGGGTGATGCCAATCATTTCTCATTTGACCAGCTTGTTGCTCTTCTTCTTCAGGAGGAGCAAAGTCGTGTGAATCGCAATGCTACTATGGCTAGTGATCAAGCATTTGCTGCCCATCATAAACACAAAGGTAAAGGCAAGATTTCAGCTGGAAAGCCCTCTCATTCCCATGCTGATCATTCACATGGTGCCTTTTCTTCACGGGATAACAAAAAGAAGAAGAGATGTAACTATTGCAGGAAACCTGGGCATGATATTTCTGAATGCAAGAAGCGCATAGCATCTGAAAAGAAAAAGAAAGAGTCTTGGTTCTTCTAGTGCAGAAGATCGACATGAGTCCACTAATTTCGCACCAGACCACCATTGGGCTTTCTTGGTTACATGTCAGTATAATCCTGATGTTCATGATGCTTGTATGGCAGTTTCAGATGTTCGTGATGCCTGGTTCTTTGATAGTGGTGCTAGCAAGCACATCACTTCCTGCAAGAAGTTATTCAGCTCATTGCAGCTTACATCTAAGGGGGGCAGTGTCACATGTGCCAATAATGCATCATATATCGTGAAAGGTATTGGGCAAGTTGCTCTTACTTCTGTCTCTGGTAGTATTGTCACTCTAGAGCATGTGCTTTATGTTCCAGGCATTCATAAGAACCTCATTTCTACTTCAGCCATTGCTACATGTGGCTTTTAGGTTATTTTTTATGGTGTGAGGTGTTCAGTGTATGATGTTGCACATGCCTCTACCCTGGTTTTGATTGGCACATTGTCTAGTGGTCTTTACAGACTTGATGCTTATGACAGATGTTCAGATGATGATGCTGCACTTGCCGATGCACATGCCTTTGCTATTGATTCTACCATGGCAGATACTCATTTGTGGCATGAGAGGTTTGGACACCTCAATTTTGAAGCCCTGGTGAAGTTATATAAGGAAGATATGGTTGTGGATCTTCCCAAAATGCATATGCCTACCAAACATGTTTGTGAACCATGCTTACTTGGTAAGATGCACCGTGCTGCGTTTCCCAAGGATGGGAGAGTTGGTGCTTCACGTAAGCTTTATCTGGTTCATAGTGATGTTTGTGAACCCATGAGGATTGCAGCTCTTGGGGGGCTCTACTATTTTGTTACTTTTATTGATGATTTCACCAGGTACACTTGGATTTTCGCATTGAAATCCAAGTCTGATGTTTCTTCATGCTTCAAGCACTGTATTGCCTTGGCTGAGAATGAGACTCGGCTGCACATTGCTCACATTAATACAGACAGGGGGGGTGAATACATGTCAAAGAAGTTTGCTGTTTTTTTGGCTTTCCGTGGCATTAATCATCGATGCACGGTGCCTTATACTCCTCAACAAAATCCCATGGCTGAGCGAAAGAATAGATCAACGATGGAAATGGCCAGATGCATGTTGAAAGGCAAACATTTGCCTAATAAGTTGTGGTTGGATGCGGTCATGTGTGCAAATTACATCTTGAATAGATGTCCTACAAAGGCATTGCAGACTATCACACCTTATGAGGCTTGGACGGGTCGTAAGCCTCACATTTCCCACCTAAGGACTTTTGGATGCTTAGCTTATGCTCATGTGCCTTCACAAAGACACACTAAGTTGGATGATAAAGCTGTTAAATGCATTTTTCTTGGGTATAGTTCAGAGAGCAGGGACTATAAGCTATATCAGCCCCGCACGGGCAAGTGTTTTGTCAGTCGAGATGTTGTGTTTGATGAATCTTCCTCTATGTCTTTGCTGGACTGTCGAAAACAGCCCGTTGTTGATGCCCCAAACATATTTGACAGCTTGATGCCTTTGTTTCCATCCGATGCTCGGGATGATGTTCCATCTAAGGTTGTCCCTCCTCCATCTGTTGGTCATTTACAGCCCCATGTGCATGTGCATGCAGAAATTCAGCCTGACATGACTATCATTGATCAAGATCATTTGCACTAGGCTCTTGACTAGGAAAGAGCAGAAATTCAGGAGCCTAAAAAGGTACCCCATTGGCTCCTTGACACATTAAAAGACAGCAAACAAGACACTCCTCTGCCAACCCGTACGAGAGCAGCTGTCGGGAAAGAGCATGCTAGTTTTGTTGCTTATGCTTTGGTTGCTACAGCATGCAATGAAGAGCCATTATGTCATCAAGATGCCTTTCAGAATGATTGTTGGATGAAGGCCATGCAAGCTGAATTTGATTCTATACATCAGAATGACACTTGGGAATTGTGTGATTTGCCTTATGGCAAGAATGCCATTGGAACTAAGTGGGTTTACAAGATCAAACGGAAAGCTGATGGTTCAGTGGACCATTACAAAGCCCGTCTTGTTGCTAAGGACTATGCTTAGCAGCATGGCATTGACTTTGAGGAGACTTTTGCTCCCACTTCCAGGATCACTACCATTTGCATTGGTATTGCCTTTGCTGCCCACTTTCATTGGCAGATACATCAGCTTGATATTAAGACAGCTTTCCTTCATGGGCATTCGCAGGAAGAGGTCTATGTTTCCCAACCTCCTGGCTTTGAGGTTGAAGGTTCTGAAAGCAAGGTATGCCGCTTGAAAAAGGCCCTCTATGGATTGAAGCAGGCACCTCGGGCTTGGTATTCGAGAATTCATTCTCATTTGCTCACACTTGGCTTTCAGAACAGCCCTACAGAGGCTACCCTTTACATCCGCAAGCGTGCGACAAATTTGCTAATTTTAGTCCTTTATGTGGATGACATGCTTGTAACTGGGACACATGCTCAGCAAATTGCAGATTTTAAAATTGATTTGCAGCAGACATTTGCTATGTCTGATCTTGGTCTTCTGCACTACTATCTGGGCATTCAATTTGCTAGCAATGAGGGGGGCATTTTGATGTCACAATCCAAGTACATTGGACAGCTTTTGCAGCATTTTCAGTTTGAGGATTGCAAGCCAGTATCCACACCATTAGAGACTGGTTTTCACTTCTCTTCTGAGGATGGTAGCGGTACATGTGATGTCACTCTCTATCAGCAGGCAGTTGGTTGTTTGATTTACCTATGCCATACGAGACCTGATCCACAGTATGCTATCTCACAGTTGAGCAGATATATGCACAGCCCATCTATGCACCATTGGCATGCCGTGAAGCGTGTTTTCAGATATCTTAAAGGCACTCAGCATTTAGGCCATCTTTATGGGGCTGATACTTTATCATGCGTGGGTTCATTGATAGTGATTGGGCTGGTTGTTCTGACACTCGTGTGTCACATAGTGGCAACTGTTTTATGCTTGGTACTTCCTGTGTTTCTTGGTTCAGCAAGAAGCAGAGTACAGTTGCTACTTTTAGCTGTGAAGCTGAGTACAGAACGGCTTTTATAGCTACAGTGGAGTGTGTTTGGCTTCGGAAGCTACTTGCATATCTTTGTGCATGTCAGACTGCTCCTACCGTCATCTTCACTGATAGTCAGAGTGCTTTGGCTGTTGCACGGAATCCAGTTTTCCATGCTCAAACAAAGCAAATTGAGGTTCACTATCACTATGTCAGAGAGCGATTATCAGCAAGTGATATTGAGTTGTCTTATGTTCCCACTGAAGACAACTTGGCAGATCTTGTTACGAAAGCTCTACCTCGACCTAAGTTTGAGGCTTTTCGGCAAGCTTTAAACTTAGTACCTTTTGTAACTTGATCTGTTGTACTCTGTACAGTCATAGGTTGTTGTATCCTACGGGACGAACATGTGCAACCATGACACTAGATATTTAGGTATCCTAAGCCATGTCCAGGATACTTCAGCCCATACCATGGAGGGGGGTTTGTAGGCTATCTCATGCGCTATCCATAGATGCCACTTATACTTTGGTATGAGCCTTGTAGGCCTAGTTATAGTCAGTTAGGACTATTGGTACAATTAGTTTGTGTACCATCTAGGTCAGTTAGGACACTTAGTCCAGTTAGGACATTTAGCCCTAGGGTTTTGTTATGTTGGCTCTCCCTTGAGCCTCCACACTTCAGTTTTGCAGCAATCTATTACAGCATCTCGTTTCTCTCCATTGTGCTTCCATTTTTGAGCTTCCATTGCTTCCAACACCCAGCAAACCCACCTTCTATACCTCCCTTCTTCACAATTGCAATCTCATCTTAGCCAAGCTAAATTTGAAACATGGCATGTAATGTAAAGTAGTCAAGTTAGTTTTTACTTTCCAGAATTAGGTTCAGGGTTTATCATATAACACAAGTCCCTTCGTCATTTAAAAAGTTGCTAGTTTTATGTGAAATAGATACCTTGGTTCTTTCTTCTTGGCTTTTCACTTTCAATTAGATTGTTGTCACCGCACCTATCTCACAGTGGATGACAAGGAGACGATGCATCATGTACCGAGGTACCACACTCCACTTCTCAGACCTTCTCAAGAAGTGCAAACCTCTATCAAGGCCTATTTTTGCACTATTCTTGAGATCTTGATCACAATGGCTTCAGTATTATTTGATGATGAAGTCCCAAAGGTATGGTTGATATAGATGACCCAGACACCCTTCCTAAGGAGGTACTTCTAGAGGCCCTAGATGGAGTCGTCTTTCGGAACACGTCAAGGTTTCGCATTTACTAGGGCAGTGCTTACATTACAAATAGATGGGCCACCTTGCCCACACTCTCTGAGCCGCCCTTCCCCTCGCCCCCTAGTCCCTCCAGTCCCTAGCCCCCTAGGCCCTCACCTCCCATTCCCTCCAGACCACCAACTGGATGGTAGGGGTGTACGAACCCCCCCCCCCCCCGGCCCCCCGCAAAAGTCAAGAGCCATAACCTCCTCAATTGAAAACCCCTGTGCCACCCCATCGAAGGCAACAAACAAGGATGAGACCTCACATAGAGGCCTCCAAATAGGGAGAGCGATCAGATTCGCCTCATCACAAGCACTCGGTTTTAGGACGAATTCTACGATCTTCCACCACAGATGGTGCCACCAGACAATGGTCACGTTCCTTCAGCACACATTTAGACAACTTCAGGGCCAAGGCCACGGATCCCGTCCTCCTATGTCTCTCTTTCCCCACCTACACCTTCACCACACATGCCACCTGATCCTCTAACTGCACCTGCTCCCCCCCTAGCCCTCAAGTTGCTCTACCCCTCTTGCCTTTGCACCAACCCACTCCTCTGCTCTCATCTCTTTCCACTAGCTCTTATCACGCTTGTCACCTATCTTCCTTCCAAACCTCATCACCCCCTCCCTCCCCCCTTGAGCCCATCCCACAGTCTAGGGTTCCTCCATCACCCTCACCCCCCTTCCTCTCAGAGCCCAACCCAAGCTTCATAGGACTCTCCCTCCCCAAGCCTTGGCCAAATGTCTTCCCTAGACTCGACTCCTCTCTTTTAGCTTCGAGGGCACAACCCCCACCAGGCCAACTGCTCCCACGAGAAATTTGGCACCAAGGGCCCTAGAATTTTACATGGAGATATCAGAGCTCGCCCTAGAATTCTTGGGACCACATGAAGCACTTGCATGAGAATACCAAGAGATACAACGTGTGTGCATAGTTCTTAGTATGTTGCTCGCATTTGTGAGATGGCCTTTATGACTTCTTTCGAAGCATATAAAAGCAACACTAGAGTCCATGCAACTCTATACGGAATTCTGGATAGGAAGGTACATGGTATCTCTCTCATCTTTGAATTCCTTATAGTAATATGATGCATATGGCAAAACTTCCAAGGCTTTGGAATGCAAACCTGAGATATATTTTTGAATGAGCGCACGGAGTTTGTCCATGCCATTTAATAGAAAGCCAATAGTAGGATCAGTTGCCTCCTGCATACAGCTTTTGGTGAGCCCTTCCAAAAGATGATGTAGAAAGAATGTACGTGCAATTTTTATTTTTTATTTTTTTTAACTTGCACACGATAAATTCAAGAAGAGGCATCTTACAATTTCCACTGGAGCCACACGTCCACCTTTAGACTTCCCAGAAAAAACTCCTACATGTGTGAAGTACCACACAACCTCAGTACGAGCCATGGATAAAGCCGAAAACACCATCTGAAACAAAATACAAACGAATCATCAGTGCCCAACCACAATATCAAACAAATAAGGTCTCTTAGTGGAGGAAAGCATCATTAAATAAAATGAGCTGCTTTGACTTTTTGTAACGTATCAGAACACAAGTGACTCCAATAGAGTCATAGCATGCCACCTTGGAATACATGATTTAGTACATGAGAGTAGTTGTCCCATGTGTTCCTGCCCATATGTCAAAGAATGAAGTGCAAGAACAACTAGATCTCTATAGAAAGGTGGCCTGTCAGTAGTAGATTCCACACCTTTGACCCTTGGGGCTGTCTTGTGTTATGAATTTTGCGTAACTTAGATTTCCAATATTAACTTGCCTACATAGCAATGCTTTTCAATTAATTGAATTATCAATGGTGAAGCGAAAGTCTAAGTCTATCGCACGCGCGCGCAAGAGAGAGAGGAGTATTAACGTCTTCAGGAGGCCTCACGGGCCCGTGAGACAAGATACAATCAAGAAAAGTAACTCATACAAGCTCCTATGGGATGAGGCAAAGCGCTCACTAAGGCCCTTGCTGAGTGCTATACTAAGAAAGACAAAACTAATACTCAAAACACAAAAAATTCAGAAACCCTGAGATGATTAGAGATGTCATCTATGATCTTGGTGTCATGGTAGATCTCCATTGGAATGCAAACATATGGTGCATCTCCCTCTTCCGGGTCGTCTCATGCTGCGGTGGGAAACATGGTCACATGAACTCTGTATCTGATGAGCCATATCGAGAATGACACTTTGACTCTGGCGGTGCCCTCGGAGTAATACTAAGATGGGCTGGACATCCATCGTGCATGCTCTAGTCATACTCTACATCATGCATCGTCTCTGTATCTCTCGCTCCGTAGCTCCGCATTGTCTCTTCCCGCTGATCCACTCTGCCCTCATATCAGCTAGCTCCTCCTTCTCCACTCTACTATGTCCTTGGGGCTGACTCAAATGCGTAGAAATCTGTGACATGTCACTTTGCACGATCTATCTCTGTGTACTGTGGCATTGTCACCTCCTGTTGTCTGATTTGTCTCAGTAGGGTCTCTCTGTGTTGCCGTATCTCAACTGGATAGAGACCAACACAAACATGGTCATGAAAGTGGATCAACAAAGAAACTGGCCCAAAGCTGTGGCCCTCTTGAAAAAGACAATAGTATCATCCACGGATCTCATAATAGACTGGGCAAGTACATAGGAAATGCTCCTCTATCTTCACCTCCTCTAATATATAGTCTGCAGATCCCTTGCTCTCTAGGTGTGCCTATGGCTCTCCCTGCCTCAATCCTCAGCTGATGGGACGAGACACGCATCTGTCCAATCGCTATCCTCAATGCATGTGAGACTCATCTATCCTCCAAGTACTGAGGTCTAGTAATCGTTCCATCCTCCCATGGAGGAGGCGAGCACCTTTGTGACCACCGCCATGGGGGTCCCCGACCATGGCATAGAGGGAGCATGGCATGTTGGGAGAGATCCCAACCGAGAGCAGCCCCTAGTCATTCGCTTCAGAGATTCACATGCCCGACTAACGACACTCCGACGCCGAGCCGCTCTACGAGAGCATCCCACCCTGTCCATGGACGAGGATTTGACACCACTATAGATTGAGGAGCGACAAGTTCTTCTGCAGCAGCGAGATGTTGCCCGCAAGGAGGGAAAATGGGGCCGTGGTCCGAGATGGTAGGTTGTTGACCGGCACCTGTCGGGCTCCCACCCCCGTACACCCTAGGGGAACGGGGCCTATGAGACTCAGGTTTCCGAGACCCTAGACTCACCATTCGGAACTGTAATGATACCTTATGGTCAGACCGAGGCAACTTCTCGAAGTCTTCTATAGGACGAGACATAGTCTTTTACACGGAGACAAACCAGAGCCCAGAGCATCCACTACTGATAGTCAGTGGCTACACATGGGAGTCAGCCTTCAGCGATGAGACGAGGGATACAGGAGGAGTCCGAGGGTCAGGTGGGGTCGCAGTATTATACAGGGCTTCCCTCGCTGGAGCCATCTCCATTGAGAGGAAGGACGCACACTCCCGATTCATGTGGATCCGGATCTAACGCACAGACACCCGTGACCTTTTCATAGCAATATGCTACTTCCCGCCAAACACATCCCACTTCGCCAGAGTGGCACGAGACGAGGGTGAGACATCGCCATATGCACCCTTACATCAGGATATCCCAGACCTTTCAGCCCGCGGAGAAGTTCTCCTTGTTGGGGACTCCAACGCCAGGACGAGCACGCGACAGGCACCACTCTTGGACTTCCGAGACGACTCTATCATGCTACCAGACATGGACCTAGACGAAAAGGTATGACCAGGACCTCATCAGACCAACACGGGCCTGTTTCACCATATGGACACGCGCTCCTTGATCTGGGCAGGATGCATGATCTCATCATCTACAACGGGCTTGACCTATGGCCCTCCTCAAGTGGTTTTACTTGCTTCCCACACGGGGGGCACTAGTGTGCTAGATTACATCATGGGATCCCCTACCTTCACTTCATGTATCACCAACTTCACCATAGCACCACTCCCTCCAAGAGCTGATCACACAAACCTATTCTTCACTATCGCCACCCCACGCTTAGCCACACCACACACACCACATAGGAGGCACGACACCTACCACGACATACACTTTGATCACAACCTCTCACCGGCCTACTCTGGACGCCTAAACAGACTCCTAACCTACATTGATCACATACCACTCATAGAGGACCGTGCTGCCCTAATTAGTCGCACACTCCATGAGGCTGCCCTCCAAATCTTTCCCTACACCACACGGTCCACTAGATCACCACCTCTTGGTTCTGTACCCTGCAACAATTGGTACCATGCGGAGTGCAAGGCTTATCGCCCACAGCTCCGACTTGAAACCAGATGTCACCTCCCGAACACACCAGACACGGTACGCAAGTACCGACGTCTCGTACGTCGGAAGAAGCAGGCATTCCTTCATCGAAATGAGGAGGAGCTGCTGCACATCTTATACAGCAACAACTCTAAGGATTTTTTGCGGAGATTCCTTGAGCGTAGGTCTCCATCACCCCTCACCGACACGAAATTCTGGCACACGTATGCACACCATCTTTATGATGTCCCACACCAGCCCACTCCAGATCTCATACACACACCTCGCCCCACCACTTTCACGTTGTTCACTAGAGGGGGAGTCAAGGACGCGACATTGAAACTGCACAATGGCCGAGCTAAGGATCACGAGGGGCTATGCACTGAGTTTATCGCATATGGGATCGACACGTTAGCCCCGATCCTAGCAAAACTATTCAATGACGTTGTTTGCCTTGGCTTCCCCCGCACTTGGACACTCAACACCATCACCCCCATCCTCAAGGCAGGGGATCCCATGGACCTGAGTAACTATAGGACTATCATGATTGGACATGTGATGTCCAAGATCTATGCAGTTGTATTGGATGCATCGGTCAGCCTGTTCGCAGAGATGAGACGGCTCAAAGCAGAGGGTCAAGCCAATTTTAGGCAACACCATGGGGTTATGAATCACATACTCACACTCAGGAGTGTCATTGAGGAGGCCAGATCACGGAAGGAGAGGGCATATTGCTACTTTGTGGATTTCCGCAAAGCCTTTGACATGATACCTCGAGCTCGTCTCATCACATGCCTATAGACACTGGGATTTGATCAGGAGATCATCTGGGCAGTCATGGCACTTTATAAGAGAGTCTCAGGCCGAGTTTGGATAGGCACAGGTTGGACAGATGAGATCTTGAGTACCGTAGGGGTCAAACAAGGTTGTCCCTTATCACCGACCCTATTTGGCCTCTACATCGATGAGCTTGAGACTTTCATGGGGGCGTTCCGAGGGACCGGTTGCTCACTTGCCGCGATCATCATCAGGATTCTTCTTTATGCAGATGGCGTGGCACTCTTGTCGTCCACACCCGAGGGGCTCCAGCGACACCTGGATGTACTGCAGGCTTTCTGTTTATCCCATGATTTGGAGGTCAACCTTGGCAAGACCAAGGTCATGATCTTTAACACCTCTCGAGTAAACATGCAACGAAAGCAATTTACTTTTACTTTGGGTGGGTCACCAGTTGAGATCGTATCCTCATACACTTACTTGGGGGTCATCTTCTCCGGCCCGATCTTCACGATGAGACCAGCCGTGCAGGCCAGACTGAGTAGGGGATACACCTCACTGGCTCGACTAGAGAGACAATGCTTCCACTCCCACTTCCAGGACCCTCGAACCACAAGGCTCTTCTCTTCGACTCCATGGTCCGACCAGCCGGTAGGTATGGCAATCCTTGTTGGGGGCCTGACATGTTAGAGATAGAGTGGACACGGGTGGAGCACCTATAGATCCTCATGCTCTCAGGAATGATCCGGGGGAGACCGTCTGTACCACATCACATCATTCAGGCCGAGTTTGGTGCTTCTCCACTCCAGCTAGATGCAGCCTTTCGGACCATCACATATCTACACCGGGTTAGATCATATGCGGACTGCACATCAGGGAGACAGAGGTTGCCATGGTTGGCTTACGATTCCTCCATAAGGTTGGCAGCAGAGGGAGACAAGCGATGCTGGTATGCATGGACTCACAGATGGTTTGTGAGACTAGGGTTTCACATCGATAGGATACCTCCTTTTCAATACAGTTTAGATGCCCCTCCGGTACTCCCACCCACCATCCCGATTGGGCCACACACCAACCAGGTCATTCGAGAGGATCTCCTGCAGCTACACACCTTTAGGACCTGGTTGGAGCCGAGGGAGTTTCCAGTGAAGCTGAGTTTCTACAGAGGTTACTGTCTTCGTATTTCGGAGGAGGGATTCATCACACCACCGGGGTACACTGAGCTTCATTTGCCTCACTCACTACGGATCTCCATCGGACAGTTTCCGGTATCATCACACCGCCTCCGCATAGAGAGCGGCAAAACATAGGGGATTCCTAGGGAGCATCGCTTATGCATATTGTGCGACTATCAGGACGTTGAGTCGGAGGAGCATTTTATTTTCAGGTGTCCAATGTACTACGAGATCCGAGGTCGCTACCACTGCCTCTTCAGAGACGGCTCCAGGCTCCTTTCCAGATTCCTCACCTACCCAGATCAGAGATGCCTCGCAGCCTTCATTCACGAGGGGGTCCGACACAAAGAGTACTTACTCAGGCGACGGGGCTTGGCCACATCATCAGACACCTCTCAGAGCAGGATCACAAAGTTCTTCCCATCGAGTGACATCGATCATCCAGTCTCTAGCCGCAGACGTGACAGAGACCCGACCCGACGACCGCAGCACGACACACGAGACATCGAGGGGACACACAGATCACTCTGGGGGACCTCCCGTCATTGTTTAGACCCGAGATATGTCCCATGGGAGTCACAGTGGCTCTGGTCTTGTGTCGAGCCTTGTCCAGGAGACCGAGACGCACGACACCCCTTAACGGGCGCCAATGTCCCATCACCGGCTATGCACGAGCCAAGGCAACATGACATACGGAGGATTCCGCTCCGCTCCAGTCCTTTTCTTTTCATTGTTACATCCAGATGTATTTGATTATGTATGATCAAACTTAGGATTCAGCACGGGTGATGATGCTCGTTTCAGCAGCACCATCCTTACTGTGATTTGTATCAGGTTTTCTTCAGTCTCATAGACCCATCAGTCTTTCAAAGACTCTAATGAAATTTCTCTCTCTCTCTCTCTCTCTCTCTCTCTCTCTCTCTCTCTCTCTCTCTCTCTCTCTCTCTCTCTCTCTCTCTCTCTCTCTCTATCTGCTATCTCTCTATCTATATATATATATATATATATTATGTGGATGATGATGCCAGGGATGACTATGTCTACACAATTTTCTCTAGCATGGGCTAGGATGCTCGCTTAGTAGCTCCACCCTTTTGCTCATTGTATCAAGTTTTCTATCAGTCTCATAGACCTATCGGTCTTTAATAGACTTTAATAAACTTTCTCCTTTCTTTCTTTCACTTGTTATCATGAGCTTATCAGAGTTGGAGGGGACGTGGATGACCTAGTAGATGCACTAACACCACCGAGACGTCCGTGAGGTGTCACAGGTATTCACAATCCCCTTGATGAACAAGCACTGGTGCTCTCATAGTATCTGGGGCATCACATTACCACATCTTCCTCAGCCTCGATCTCCTACGTGTGGCATGGGAGGCTTAGGTTCTCGCCCTATATGTCAAACCCTCCTTGGATCACCATGACGTCAAGTGGCCTCTCCACATCCTAAGTCCAAATGACCAAGGCAAGCAGATTACGCCGTCATCATTGACATGCTTTACAAGCACTGGGATATTCTATGAGATCTAGCAGGCTTACACAGACAATGAGCACATGGTCTTATACAGTGTACATGCAAACATGCTCAACCTTAGGCTATTGTGTTTCAGCTATCTCTTTTGCAGATCCACTAGGCACCCCCAATGAAGGGATGGCTATTTGATATACTAGTGAGATCGAGCCATGTATAGCACCCTTTTGGGGGAGGGATTTCTAAATGACCAATTTGCGGAGATTTGAGAGGTGATAGGTGGTTAGGTCCATGTCTGGTAGCATGATAGAGTCGTCTTGGAAGTCCAAGAGTGGTGCCTGGCGCGTGCTCGTCCTGGCGTTAAATTCCCCAACAAGGAGAACTTCCCCGTGGGCTGAAAGGTCTGGGATATCCTGATGTAAGGGTGCATATGGCAATGTCTCGCCCTCCTCTCGTGCCACTCTGGCGAAGTGGGATGTGTCTGGCAGGAAGTAGCATATTGCTATGAAAAGGTAACCAGTGTCTGTGCATCGGATCCGGATCCATATGAATCGGGAGTGTGCGTCCTTCCTCTCCATGCAGATGGCTCCAGTGAGGGAAGACCTGTACAATACTGCGACCCCGCCTGATCCTCAGACTCCTCCTGTATCCCTCGTCTCATCCCTGAAGGTTGACTCCCATGTGTAGCCACTGACTATCGGTAGTGGATGCTCTGGGCTTTGGTGTGTCTCTGTGTAAAAGACTATGTCTCATCTTGTATAAGACTCCGAGAAGTTCCCTGGGTCTGACCATAAGGTACCATTACAGTTCCAAATGGTGCAGGCTAAAGTCTTGGAAACCTGAGTCTCATAGGCCCCGTCTCCCTAGGGGGTACGGGTGGGAGCCCGACGGGTGCCGGTCAACAACCTACTGTCTCGGACCATGGCCCATTTCCCCTCCTTGCGGGCAACATCCCGCTGCTGCAGAAGAACTCATCACTCCTCAAACTGTAGTGGTGTCAAATCCTCGTCCATGGGCAGTTGCTCTCATAGAGCGGCTCGACGTCGAAGTGTCGCTAGTCGAGCATGTGAATCTCTGAAGCGAATGACTAGGGGCTGCTCTCGGTTGGGATCTCTCCCAACATGCCATGCTCCCTCTATGCCATGGTCGAGGACCCCCATGGTGGTGGTCACAAAGGTGATCGCCTCCTTCATGGGCGTTGTAGTGGTGCTGGTGCTGTCTCGCGTGATCCCTCGTATCCGAATGTTGAGGGCCTTCGAAGCCCTCTGCTACTGCTCCTATATGGCGGCTGAAACGGTTGCCTTTGCGGGCTCCCGTTTCGCCACGTCCACCCATCTAGTCGTCTCTGCTATAGCCGACTGTATCGTGGCTATCTGTGGCTCCATCTCTGTGACTGGGGTCCCGAGCTCCTCTCAAAGCTGTGTGATGTCGTGTCTGAGTCCCTAGATAAGGGTGCCCTGCTCGTGTATAATGCGGGCCTGCTCTTGGGTGTAATGTGTCAGCTCTGCCTAACGGGCCCGGATGCTGTGTATCTCAGCCAATAGGGAGTCCCAAGCATCTGGTGGGGGCCTAAGATGTCCTGGTCCAGGTGGGAACTGGATCTCGAGAGGGGTTGGAATGAAGGTGGGCTGCTGAGGTTGTACTGAGGGTGGGGACAGCATGATCTGGGCGGGGGAGTGGTATGTAGGAGTAGCGAGGCCGGACGAGGTGATGAAGGGTGGTTGACTAAGAGGTAGAGGTCTTCTGGGCCGCGGTGCTGTCCACTGTCAAACCGCTCCGGTTGCTGTGTTTGTTGAAGTCCTCCAGACTAAGTTGCTTTTGTGTTTTCCCCTTGTCACCGTTCCCCTTCCCCATCTCCACGCGTATGCAAATTTGGACCGAAGGGTCTCCCACCTAGTCTCCTCTCCTCATCCCCCTGTTCCCTTCATTATGGGGGAGGCAGCAGCGGGCAAAGAAGGGATTGTAGGAGGTCGGAGCTGTTGGGCAAAAAAAAATAAAAAGGATCGGAGCTGCAAGCGGGGTTTTTTTTTTTTTATTAGCTGAGCGAGGGGAGGTAGCGGGGGGGCTGGGCGAGGGGTAGCGGGGGGGGAGCGGGGGGTAGCGGAGGGGTAGCGGGGGGTAGCGAGGGGGTAGCGGGGGGTAGCAGAGGGGGTAGCAGCGAGGGGGTAGCGGAGGGGCTAGCAGCGAGGGGGTAGCGGAGGGGTAGCGAACGGGTAGCAGCGAGGGGGATTTAGCGAGGGGGTAGCAGAGGGGATTCAGCGAGGGGTAGCGGAGGGGTAGCGAGGGGGTAGCGGAGGGGTAGCGAGGGGGTAGTGGAGGGGGTTTGGCAAAGCTTATCCTCCTCTTTAGCCTCCAAGAGGAAGCTCATCTGACAAGTGTTCCTCACTCTGTCTCCCCACACCAAAGAAATAGTTTCTCATACAAGTTGCCACGGGCTGGTGCAAGGACTCCATAAGGCCCTTGTTTGTTGCTTTCTAAACCAAAATCCAAAACACGAAATCCAAAAAGAGACAAAACTCTAGAGTTCAGAAGTATAAACTAGGATTCGGACTTTGCGCCTCGACAGTCTAGGAGTGCCTATCATGGTGGCGTCCTCTTGTGGGATATGAGGATATCTTATAATTGCCTTTGTCAAGGCATCTCTCGACGTGATTGGGGGGCGTAGCTTCCGTGGTTTTTGTATGCGGTGGACCATACCAAGGGTGATACCTCACCTCTGACGATCCCCTCTGAGTAAGGCTGAGATAGACTAGACCTCCATCATGCGTACTCTGGTTTGTGTCTCCTTACTCTTTCAAACTCTTACGTAGGTACTCTAAATAATTGGGGTTGCTTTTGCACTCCCTGGGAGCTGCCCTGTGCCCTCCCTAAAGCAGATGTGTTAGAAATGAGAGAGTGAGAGAGCAGGAAGCAAGAGAGCTGAACGTAGTGCTTGCAATAGAAGAAGTGACTAATACAAGAAGTGGGATGGGTTTTGTCTAAGTGACAAAACCTTATCCTTCACTAACCGTAGTTAGTGAACTAACTGTGGTTAGGGGGAAAAATCTAAATGAGGGAAAAGTGCCCCTAACCTACTTATTAGATTACATTGGTCACTGCTGAATTATAATAATAATTCTAACACCCCCCTACAGTGTCAATGTCATGTACAAGAAAATGATCAATCACCAAAAGGATATAAGTTCAAGGCACTACGAAATGCCTCAAACTTTTCACGTGGAAGTGGTTTGGTGAAGATGTCTGCAACATTGTCATGTGTTGACACATAGATCATACTGATCTCTCCTGCATGCAACTTCTCTCTGACATAGTGATAGTGAACCTCAATGTGCTTCGTGCGAGCATGAAACACATGATTCTTTGCCACTACTATAGCACTCTGACTATCAATGAGAATCGGAGAAGGACCCTCCAATGAAAGATGAAGATCAGCAAATAAACGACGCAACCAAACACATTCAACTGTCGCTGTGAAAGCTACCCTGTACTCAGCTTCACATGAGGAGGTAGCCACTGTAGACTGTTTCTTGCTCAACCAAGAAATGCAAGCATGACCTAGAAAGAAACAATTCCCACTGGTGGACTGCCTAGTATCATAGTCTCCAGCCCAATCTGAGTCACTGTAAGCATGCATCTTCAAGTCACCCCCCCTGGGAAACATCAAGCCAAAAGACTTTGTACCTTGCAAGTAACGGAAGATGCGTTTTACAGCCTGCCAATGCATAATCTTTGGGCTGTGCATATACCTGCTCACCTGAGAAACTGAAAACTGAATATCAGGTCGTGTATTGCAGAGATAAATTAGGCATCCAACAGCCTGACTATAGAGTGTGACATCAATTGATTCACCCGCATCATGCATTGTAAGCTTCAGCCCTGGCTCCATGGGAGTGGACGTAGGCTTGCAATCATGCATGTTGAATCTATCCAAGAGCTTTTGAACATAAATTGGACTGAGACATAACAATGCCACGTTTCTCTTGAACAAACTGGACCCCCAAAAAGAAATGTAACAAGCCCAAGTCTGACATATCAAATGTAGCTTTCAATTGGGCCTTGAAATCTGCAATTACTTCCTCATTTGATCCGGTGAGCAGCATGTCATCTACATAAAGAATGATGACCAAAATATCCCCCCCATCCTTCTTGATGTAGAGGGTGCTCTCAGTTGGACTATTGTGCAGCCCCTTGCTGGTCAGAAAGGCATCAATTTTGGCATACCATGCACGTGGGGCTTGTTTCAGCCCATACAAAGCTTTATTCAGCTTGCATACCTGAAGTGCATTTTCTGAAATTGAAAAGCCCGGAGGTTGTTTGACATAAACCTCTTCCAACAAGTCTCCATTAAGGAAAGCTGTTTTAATGTCCAACTGATGAACATTCCATTCAAAATTTGCAGCCCCTTGCTGGTCACAAAGGCATCGATTTTGGCATACCATGCACGTGGGGCTTGTTTCAGCCCATACAAAGCTTTATTCAGCTTGCATACTTGAAGTGCATTTTCTGAAATTGGAAAGCCCGGAGGTTGTTTGACATAAACCTCTTCCAACAAGTCTCCATTAAGGAAAGCTGTTTTAATGTCCAACTGATGAACATTCCATTTAAAATTTGCAGCCATGGCTATAACTGACCTGATGGTTGTCATCCTGGATGTAGGAGCAAAAGTCTCCTCATAATCTATGCCCTTTTTCTGAGCATATCCTTTTGCAACCAGCCTTGCCTTGTACCAATCAATGGACCCATCTGGTTTTCTTTTGACTTTGAAAACCCACCGTGTACCTATGGCATTCTTACCTGGTGGCAAATCCACTACATCCCAAGTCTGATTTTTATGAATGGATTATGAATGGACTGCAACTCATCGTGCATGGCATTCATCCAATGCACATTATCTTTTGCTTCTTCAAATGTCTCAGGCTCCTCCTCATCAAGAAGAATACCTGCATAACCTGATTCAACTGAATGAGCTCCCTCCATGTGCCTTACTGCACGACGAGTTCTGCCAGGCAATGGAGCTTCAAGCCTACTCTCCCTAAGAGTCTGAAGCAACCAATGCGGGACTGTTTTGGCTGCGTGTATCTCTTGAACTTCTTGCCTGACAACTTCATCCACACCTTGAGGTTGTACCAATTCAACTGGGGGCTGAATCTATACTTGTGGAGCTGGCGGAGGTTGCTGTAAATTCTGATTTTCAGCGGGGGAACCAAATGCTATAGGAAGCATCCCCTCAAATACATCATCTGAAGAGGCCGGAATCTGAAATTCAGCATTTGTATGTGCAGAAATTTCAGAGAATATGACATCTCTACTGACAAAAATCTTGCGTGTAGCAGGATTTTAGAGACGATAGCCTTTGCTTTGTGAACTATATCCCACAAAAATGCATTTCAGTGCCTTATCTGACAACTTGTGTCTGAACTCCACAAGCACGTGGGCATATGCAACACAACCAAAAACTCTGAAGTGGTCCACGAAAGCCTTTCTCCCATGCCATGCCTCATAGGGAGTGATTGCCTTCAAAGCCTTTGTAGAAGCCCGATTTAAAATATAGTTGGCACACATGAGGCCTTCCAGCCAAAATCTGTAAGGCAACTTCTTACTTGTGAGCATGCATCTATCCATTTCTGTGGTGGTGCGATTCTTCCGCTCAGCTTTGCCATTCTGTTGAGGTGTAAGCCTCACTGTAAGCTGATGCATAATACCTTGTTCTTTCAGAAATGTCTCAAATTCATGAGACATGTACTCCCTCCCTCGATCTGTGCGAAGTGTCTGTACCTTGAGTCCTGTCTCATTTTCAACCATAGCTACAAAGTGTTTGAAATGCATAAACACTTCTGATTTTGCCTTGAGACCATAAACCCAACTGTAGTTGGTAAAGTCATCTATGAATGTAACAAAATAGAGATAACCCCCAAAAGCAGGTGTCCTCATGGGACCGCAGACATCACTATGACTAAGCTGCTATTTTCTTGTAGCTTTCACTGCACCATCCTTCTTGAAGGGAAGCCTATGCATTTTGCCTTGTACGACAGAGTGTACGGGCTGTACGGAATCAGTCCGTACAAATTATACGGATGGACTGTACGGACGACGAGCAGGGAGCAGGGTAGCTGGGTAGGAAGCTTGCGGGCAAGGAAGCTAGGAGCAGGGTCTTGCTGCTCTGAAACCAAATGTTAGAAATGAGAGTGAGAGAGCAGGAAGCAAGAGAGTTGAACGTAGTGCTTGCAATAGAAGAAGTGACTAATACAAGAAGTGGGATGGGTTTTGTCTAAGTGACAAAACCTTATCCTTCACTAACCGTAGTTAGTGAACTAACTGTGGTTAGGGGGAAAAACCTCTAAATGAGGGAAAAGTGCCCCTAACCTACTTATTACATTACATTGGTCACTGCTGAATTATAATAATATTTCTAACAAGATGTACTAGATGGTTTTTTTGTTGTCCCATAGACTTGTTGCTCTCTCGTGGACATTAATAGACTTTCTTTCTTTCTTTCTTTCTTTCTACTCTGTGCTTGGTCTCTCTAACTCTGGCTCCACTACTCCTCTCCTCTTCCCGCTAATCAACTTTGTCTCATCTCGGCTAGCTCATCATCATCCTCCTCCTCTCCACGATGTCCTAGTGCTAATTCAAATGTGTAGAATTCTATGAAATGCCACTGCGTCCGATCTAGCTCTATCTCCGGTGTCACTGTCTCTTCCAGTTGTTTGATCTATCTCAATAGGTGCCCCTTGAATACCTGTGACCATGATTTAGCCTACTTGGAACGCTTTTTCATCTTTCGTGAGTTTTTCTTCCATCTTCTTGGATTCCTCCAAGACTTGCCCTTGAATGGCTTTAACCCTTCCACGCATAGTTTTTAAGTGTTGTGTTCTTATCCTTTAGCAATTTTAGTGCCTTGGAATTTGATGCATGGGGGCTGCCTTGTTTTAGGTCTGGCACTTCAAGATGACATGCCTTAATGGCTCAAGCTTGATTTCAACCATCTTTTTTAAGGCCTTTTGCTCTTCCCTTTCGACCTTCAAGGCAGATGGTTCTCCCCGTCAATTCCTTTGTGACCCTACATTTTGGCATCCATGGTTTTGAGCTCACTCTGCAAGTCTATCAAGGCATCCTACAGGTTTTAAATTTCCAAATGTATTGTCTCCAATTATCCGCTTCAAATTTCTCAATTGTTTCATCGTTTGCATCTCGATTATGCTGCATCTTCCTATCCAAGGTGGATATTTGTTCTTCTGTATCCTTAAGATCCTTTAAAATTTCTCCAATTTCAGATTGTATTGCATGTGTCTAGTGTGGTCCTTGGATTCCATTGCCCTTGTCAACCTCCTATTGCATGTTTGCATTTGTATGATTTTAGTTCTGCTTGTATATTCTTTACCAGATCGTCCTGCATTAATGCAGTCTTGGGTCTCCCTTTCGTCGTATGTACTTGCTGGAGCTCCTGGATTTCTAGCTCCATTGCCCTATTGCATAAGGCGTGCTCTTCCATTGACTTCTTCGACGCATCATTCCTTTTTGCAAGCATCTTGTTTTTCCATCTATCTTGTCCATGAACATGGAAAAGCACTCTCCTCTTCGAGATGAAGGCCCTGGCATTTTTTACTAATTCTTCCACTGGTGGAAGGCTTTTGAAGGCCCTCTTCCATGGCCTTCGTCATGCCTTCCCATTTGGCACTTCGCAACTTATTGTGATGCAAAGAAACCTCCCAGATTCAAAGAGAACAACGCAGGAAAATTCAGTATATCTCACTCAAATTTTTGACGGAAAAGATCAACGTTGATGAACTAACATCACATCTATGATCCATGGGTGAAAAGGCAATGGTATCTCCCCTGGATCTCATAGTATGCAGAGCATCACATCAAGACATGCTCCTTGGTCTCCACCTCGTGTGTCGTAGAGAGTGCAAAGTTTTAAATCTCTGCGATGTCGTGTGGCTGCTATCTCGCACCTATCTCAATTTGGAATCGGTGGGTTGAGGTCCTGAGCTGGCCCATGGTGATCATAGTGCATGGGAGAGGTGGATCTCAAGGTGTCTCTTGGTGCTTGGATGAGCCATCCTTGTTCAAGTGAATGAAATGCTCTCTGTAGAAGAACATCTTGGTGGCACGTGGCTGCAGGGGGATACCCATGTCCTATGGATGTATAACGGCCATAGGTCATCACATGAGATCTAATCAATCTCCTATTGAGTCAAACGCAGAAAAGGGGCATTTGGTGAATACTGGAATGGCAATGCGTGATGGATAGACATGCCCTATGATTGGAACCATCTAGACGCTCATGGATACCAGTGCTGCTTGTCCCCATCATCGCTGCATGGACGACGAGGGCCCACCACGGTTGTCTCTACTATCCGGACTCTGTCCAACCATATTCTGAGGTCTAGACAGGCAATGACCTAGAACAAGGCATCTATCTAGAGAGAGAAAGAAAGAAAGAAAGATGTATTAACGTCTGTAGGAGGTCTCGCAGGCTTATGAGGAGACAAAGTGCAAAACCAAAAGGTAACTCATACAAGCCACTAAGGGCTGAAGCAAAGGGCTGCTGAAAGCTAAAGTGCTAAGCTAGTGAACAAAATAGTAGAGGAGTAGAGTAGCAAAATATCAGAAGAGTATCATGTGCTCAAAGCTAACACCCCAAGTACATGCCTAGGTTCCATATGTCCAGGTAACCTGGTGGCTCTCTAATGAGATGTGAGGAGCTCTCGTATCTGTGTCTCTAGAGCTCTCTCCCGATGTAGTGGAGGGCGTGGTCTCCTCAATCTCTGTATCCGATGGGCTACGTCGAGGGTGACGCCTCGTCTCTGACGGTCACCTTTGAGGAGGGCTGCAATAGAACGGACCTCACTCGTGCGTGCTCTGGACCCACTCCGTGTCGCACGTGGAGTGTGTGTCTCTCCCCTGGCAGCCTTATGGTGGAGACTCCCACTAATAATCCATGATACTCTCATCTCATCAAGCTCCTCTACCTCAGCCTCATCAATAGCTGACTCAGATGCATAGGAATCTGTAACAAGTATTTGTGCTTTGTCGATCTTGGTGACCTATGGCATCAATCCTTGCCACTCTCTGGTCTGTCGCATCAGTATATCTCTCTGTCGTCACATCTCAATCAGATAGAGCCCAACACAAATCTGATTGGGAAGATGGATCAGTCGTGTAAGCGGACCAAAGCCATGCCCCTCCTAAAAGAGGTAGTGATATCGCCCTCAAATCTCATAGTAGACTGGGCAGACACATAGAAAGTGCTCCTCTGTCTCGATCTCCCCCATTTGGCAAAGTGTGCAGATCCTCTACTCTCTGGGTATGCCTGCAACTCTCCCTGCCTCAATCCTTAGCTGATATGATGAGACTCGCAACTCTGACCGATGGCGATCCTCAATGCATGTGAGACTGTCCTATCCTCAAGAGACTGAAGTCTGATGACGAGACCATGCTCCGAGACCCTCCGGAAGTGGTCATGGTAGAGCTAGATCTTTGGTGGGAAACTCCTCTCCCCCCCAAGCCCTCGTTGTATGGACCTAGAGGAGGTCCAACCATATGATACAGTTGATCTCATCTTGTGGAATCATCTCGGGTTGCATCCATGCTGTACTGAAAGGGGGGAAGTATGTCCATCTAAATGCCATGACTACCAAACCATGTGGATATCCGTGCGTACCATGCTGTATCAACACCGCTCTCTGCGAGTCGCCTAGAAGATTCCAATGCTAGTCTCAGTAATCTCCACTAGGGTAAGGCCCAAACTCTATGGAGGAAAGTCACAGTCTGAAAGATGACATCAACCTGTGAAGGGCTCATGGCGAACTCTGCCTGTATAATCTAATGGGGAACTGAGGGCTTGCTGTGAATCATCTTGGATCCCATAATCACCTGTAGCCTCTCAAATCTCTTCCACTCTGTCACTGAAATATCACTACCCCAGAAAGGTGCTGCATACATGGCAGTCGGTCTCACCAACGTGTCAAAAAGCCAACCCTTCGTCAGAGGGTCTTGGAAGTGTGCTTGGAAGCACCGTCTCTCTAGTCGGGCTAGAGCACCCTATCCTCATGTGAGTCGTGCCATACCTGCAAGAGTCATCGTGAAACCTGGTCCAGTGAACAAATATGTGTTAGACTGCACTATCTCCACTGGTTTGTCTCGGTATGTGAAACTATGGCAATGTGACATTGCTCGCGAGGTATTGAGGATTATAGCCTTGGTTTTCCCAAGGTTAATTGTCAAGTCTCTCTCTCTGCAGGACACCTCCAAAGCCTCTAGATGTTTCTGCAATCCCTCTGCTGAGGATGATATGACGATTATGTCATCTACGTACAGCAGTATCTGCACTATCAAGTCAGCCAGGAGTGAACCCTCTCCACCTAGGCGATCTACAAAGGAAGTGATCTCATCAATATAGAGCCCGAAGATAGTTGGTAAGAGGGGGCATCCTTGTTTCACTCCGATAGTGCTCTCAACCCAGTCTGATAGACCCCTTGGGCACGTACCCTCCCTTTGACGGACATTCTGTGCGGTAAACAAGTGACACAAAGTGTGTCTGGGCATAAAGGACATATCAGGTGGTGTCTAACCCAGGACATCATAGAGAGAGCATGCATATGTATGCCAGACTGCTGGATCTATGATGGGGATGGGTGACTTTCCCTCAAACAAGAGCCCCCCATCCCGTAGTAGGGTCTCCTCCACGAAAGGATCCGATCACCTCATCCATCCTGTGCATGAGAAAAACCCGCTTCTTATGCCATGTCACTCGGCGTGAAATCCGTTGTGCCTCTGGTGACGTCAAATGTCCCAATGCTCGCTCACATGTGAGGTGGGCTCTCATCTCTCTGCACTCATCGCAAACCAGGGGTTTTGAGCATCTTCCCATCTAGGATACGTGCAGATCGAGTCGTGGGAAAGGATTTAGTGGCAACATCCTATATCACTAAGATAAGGGTATCTGATGCATGTGGGAGGTCCATACCCTCTTCAAGTAAGAGTGGAAGCTCAAAGGCCAGGTGGTTCACATACACCATCAATAGCACGATCAAAATGGATCTAAACGCGAGTGAGTGGCAACGAGGCTCTCTGTATGGCTGGCATGACAGCCGATATAGAAAAATCAAGGTATGAGTGGTCGGTCCCGAGTGGAGGAGGCGGCAGAATAAAATCATGTATCCATGGGACAAATGCTAGTCGACCCACCAGGTAGTCCACTGTACTTTTTTCCCCACCATACTCTTAGAGGTGTCTGATGATGTGGCCAAGCCCCGTCACCTAAGTAAGTACTCTCTATGTCGGACTCTCTCGTGAATGAAGGCCGCGAGGCATCTCTAATCTGGGTAGGCGAGGAATCTGGAAAGGAGCCCGGAGCCATCTCTGAAGAGGCAGTGGTAGCGACCTCGGACCTCGTAGTACACTCGGCACCTGAAAATAAAATGCTCCTCCGACTCAACCTCCTCACAGTCGCACAATATGCATAAGCGATGCTCCCTAGGAATCCCCTTTGCTCTGCCGCTCTCTATGCGGAGGCGGTGTGATGATATCCGAAACTGTCCGATGGAGATCCGTAGTGAGTGAGGCATATGAAGCTCAGTGTACCCCGGTGGTGTGATGAATCCCTCCTCCGAAATGCGAAGACAGTAATCTCTGTAGAAACCCAGCTTCACTGGAAGCTCCCTCGGCTCCAACAAGGTCCTAAAGGTGTGTAGCTGCAAGAGATCCTCTCGAATGACCTGGTTGGTATGTGGCCCAATCGGGATGGTGGGTGGGAGTACCAGAGGGGCATCTAAACTGTACTGAAAAGGAGATATCCTATCGATGTGGAACCCTAGTCTCACAAACCATCTGTGAGTCCGTGCATACCAACATCGCTCGTCTCCCTCTGCTGCCAACCTCATAGAGGAATCGAGAGCCAAGGTTGTCTCCCTGATGTACAGTCCCCATATGATCTACCTCGGTGTAGATATGTGATGGTCTGAAAGGCTGCATCTAGCTGGAGTGGAGAAGCACCAAACTCGGCCTGAATGATGTGATGTGGTACAGACGGTTTTCCCCAGATCATCCGTGAGAGCATGAGGATCTGCAAGCGCTCCGCCCGTGTCCACTCTATCTCTAATATGTCAGGCCCCCAAAAAGCGCTACCAAACATACCGGCTGGTCAGACCAAGGAGTTGAAGAGAAGAGCCTTGGTCCGAGCATCTTGGAAGTGGGAGTCAAAGCACTGTCTCTCTAGCCAAGCCAGTGAGGCGTATCCCCTGCTCAGTCTGGCCTACATCGCTGGTCTCATCGTGAAGATCGAGCCGAAGAAGATGACCCCCAAGTAAGTGTATGAGGATACGATCTCAAATGGAGACCCACCCAAAGTAAAAGTAAACTGCTTCCCTTGCATGTTTGCTCGAGAGGTGTTAAAGATCATGACCTTGGTCTTGCCAAGGTTGACCTCCAAATCATGGGATAAACAAAAAGCTTGCAGTGCATCCAGGTGTCGCTGGAGCCCCTCAGGTGTGGACGACAAGAGTGCCACGTCATCTACATAAAGAAGAATCCTGATGATGATCCCGGCAAGTGAGCAACCGGTCCCTCCGAACGTCCCCATAAAAGTCTCAAGCTCATCGATGTAGAGGCCAAACAGGGTCGGTGATAAGGGAACCATGTTTGACCCCTATGGTACTCAGGATCTCATCTGTCCAACCTGTGCCTGTACGAACTCGGCCTGAGACTTTCTCATACAGTGCCATGACTGCCCAGATGATCTCCTGATCAAATCCCAGTGTCTGTAGGCATGTGATAAGACAAGCTCGAGGTACTCTGTCAAAGGCTTTGCGAAAATCCACAAAGCAACAGTGTACCCTCTCCTTCCGTGATCTGGCCTCCTCAATGACACTCCTGAGTGTGAGTATGTGATCTATAGTCCCATGGTCTCGCCTGAAACTGGCCTGACCCTCTGCTCTGAGCCCTCTCATCTCTGCGAACATGCTAACCGATGCATCCAAAACAGCTGCATAGATCTTGGACATCACATGTCCAATCATGATAGTCCTGTAGTTAATCGGGTCCATGGGATCCCCTACCTTGTGGATGGGGGTGATGGTGTTGAGTGTCCAAGTGCGGGGGAAGCAAGGCAAACAGCGTCATTGAATAGCTTTGCTAGGATCGGGGCTAACGTGTCGATCCCATATGCGATAAACTCAGTGCATAGTCTTTCGTGATCCTTAGCTCGACCATTCTGCAGTCTCAATGTCGCGTCCTTGACTCCCCCTCTGGTAAACAATGTGCAAGTGGTGGGACGAGGTGCGTGTATGAGGTCTGGAGTGGGCTGGTGTGGGACATCATATAGATGGTGTGCATACGTGTGCCAGACTCGTGTCGGTGAGGGGTGATGGACACCTACGCTCAAGGAATCTCCGCCAAAAATCCTTAGAGTTATTGTTGTACAAGATGTGCAGCAGCTCCTCATTTTGACGAAGGAATGCCTGCTTCTTCCGAAGTACGAGACGTCAGTACTTGCGTCCCGTGTCTGGTGTGTTCGGGAGGTGACATCTAGTTTCAAGTCGGAGCTGTCAGCGATAAGCCTTGCACTCCGCATCATACCAATTGTTACAGGCTACACAACCAAGAGGTAGTGGTCTAGTGGACCGTGTGGTGTGGGCAAAGATTTGGAGGGCAGCCTCATGGAGTGTGCGACTAATCAGGGCAGCACGGTCCTCTATGAGTGGTATGTGATCAATGTAGGTTAGGAGTCTGTTTAGGCGTCCAGAGTAGGCCGGTGAGAGGCTGTGATCAAAGTGTATGTCGTGATAGGTGTCGTGCTTCCTATGTGGTGTGTGTGGTGTGGCTAAGCGTGGGGTGGCGATAGTGAAGAATAGGTATGTGTGATCAGCTCCTGGAGGGAGTGGTGCTACGGTGAAGTCGGTGATACATGAACTGAAGGTAGGGGATCCCATGATGTAATCTACTACACTAGTGCCCCCCCCCCCCCCCCCGTCCCGTGTGGGAAGCAAGTAAAACCACCTGAGGAGGGCCATAGGTCGAGCCCATTGTAGATGATGAGATCATGCATCCTGCCCAAATCAAGAAGCGCGTGTCCATATGGTGTAACAGGCCCGTGTCGGTCCGATGAGGTCCTGGTCATACCTGCTCCGTCTAGGTCCATGTCTGGCAGCATGATAGAGTCGTCTCAGAAGTCCAGGAGTGGTGCCTGTCGCGTACTCGTCCTGGCGTTGAAGTCCCCAACAAGAAGAACTTCCCCGCGGGCTGAAAGGTCAGGGATATCCTGATGTAAGGGTGCATATGGCAATGTCTCACCCTCTTCTCGTGCCACTCTGGCGAAGTGGGATGTGTCTGGCGGGAAGTAGCATATTGCTATGAAAAGGTCATGGGTGTCTGTGCATCGGATCCGGATCCACATGAATCGGGAGTGTGCATCCTTTCTCTCAATGGAGAGAGAGAGAGAGAGAGAGATTTAAATAAATTGTTTGCAAAGACGGTCTAAAAGACCAACAATAACCTAAACAATTCGGTTAGCTAATATATGGCCCTTCTAGTCAGTGTAACCAGAAAATGTGTTTCGCCCAGGCGAAACGTGTAGAAATGTTTCGCCGAAATGGGCGAAACAACAGTGCATTGGGCGAAACGCCCTGGTGCCAGAGTGTTACTATTTTTGACTCTTTTGAGTGTGCTCAATGTGTATGTGTGTATTTGAGAGCTCTTTTCACACACACAGAGAGAATCTAGAGATAATTATTTATGTTTGATATATAATTAATATAAAATACAATTTTTAAACCCGTTTCTAGACGAAACGCCTGGCAAAACCCAGAAACGCGAAACGTTTCTTGTGACACTGGTTCTAGTACCAAAAGACCGGGTGAGGCCTAGTCTGTCTTGTGTAAAGAAGCTAGATAAAATGCTATATTAATGTTCCAAGAGACACAAAGAAAGAAAGGGAGGGGGAGACCGTTTCTAGATTCAGGTGCTGCAGCTCGAGGTAGCTGCTCACTCTCCTACCTCCAATGCTTCTGAATAACTGCCATTTAGTTTCAAGGGCCAGTCAAAAAGGTCGTACATTGAATTTGTCTTTAATTTTCTCATATCTATCACAGGAGAGCCACCAGCAAGATTTGCAAATGCTTCATTTACTAAAGGGAATGTACCTGCCTCTAACATCATTGGGGTTTTGTGATTTAGCGGTGCTTCCTCAATCAGGAAATTATTTTGGACTAAATTAAAATTTTCCACACAAGGAGACCAAAGAGAATATCATCAAGAAAGAAGAGTGCTTAGTCAGAAGAGTGGCACTTTTGTTTTCAATTGTATTTGCCACAATCGGGATCTTTGTTTATGTACAGCAAGACACGTCTTCAGGAAAGAGTCACTTTCTTAAGGTTTTTGTCCAGCCTGTATGTGAAGAAAGTTGTGGTGTTTCAAGCTCATAACTTGGTCGCTGCTTGATCTCTATTATTCAGCAGCTTTTGCACCATTTTGTGATGGCTTGAATCCATAAATAAACTAGTAGACAATCAATCAATCCAATTTTTGTGGCATCTACCATAAAATTCCAACGACTAATTTTTTGTAGACTCAAAGCTAGGACAGCTACAGCCATCAGGACAGGCTTAGATAGCAGTCGTTCAATCCCAGGCATATTCTAGAGTCAGCAAAATATGTTGTTTTATCTTAAAAGAGTCCTGGAGCCATTTCATGGCAAATTATAATTGAAAAAAAGTTATGCCTTGACCCCATACTTGGATATTTGGTGCAATCAGACTAGGCTGATCAGAAAAAACAAGACGTGTTTTAATCTTAAAAGAGTCCTGGAGCCATTTCACGACAAATAATAATTTGAAAAAAGTTATGCCTTGAACTCTTACTTGGATATTTGGTGCAATCAGACTAGGCTGATCAGAAAAAAACAAGACCATTCGGCTCAGCTCTTGCCTCAAGAAAGTTCTCCGCTCTCGATGAGTACTCTCAGCTCTGCTAGTTGCCAAGTCATGCGCATCACTGCAATGATGTCAAAATTAGGTTTATAAGCAGACAAAACCGTGCATCATTAGCATGAACAGTATGCCACATGCAGGCATTCCAAACTACAGCATCAATGGTCAAAGGTAGGTGCACATCAAATGCACAAAGACATATATTTAGTATACATCTTCATATGACTGTAACATATGCAATCTTGCAAATTGAGTCGTTGACAAGTGAACGTAAGCAAGAACAGAGCTAAGAGAGAGCAAGAAACAAAGAAACAAAAATTTACTCTTAACTCCTTCAAGCGTTCAAAGTAGTCTATAAGATTGAAAAAGATCGAAAATATATAATCAAGCATGAGACAAAGTCCAAATAATTCTCTTAAGAACAAACATGGTATCTACGTGCATGCACAATACATCAAGTCGTTGTGATGCCACAAGGAGATGCCTCTTCAAGTTAACAAACATCATGGTGCCACTGTTCACACATGCCAATGAGGAATAAATCAGTGATGTAAGGTTAAGATTTGTGGATGCTATAGTCTAAAAGGAGGTAGGAGATGCTAATATCCATGGGGTTTTGAAGGAGATGACCTTTAAAAAGAATATAATGAAATGTGTTTCCTTTTCATCTTTGCTTCAATCATTTTTTTCAAAGCAGGACCTTTGAAATATGCTAAATTGAGAGATGGTTTATGTATAGCAATGATGGGTAATGGGTGGCCCTCCCTGCTTCGAGCTCCCACCCTTCCCTCCCCCCCTCCCGTTGTGCCACCCTCTGCCCGCCTCCTTTCATGCCATCCTTGCCTCGCCTTTCTCTGCTTCAACTGCCTCCGTTCGTGCTATCGCACCTCCCCGTCTTCATCTCTTTGTGCCACCTTGCTAGCCGGTGCCTGTTCGTGACAGCCTACGAGCCTTTTTCCCCTCTCCTTGCTCATGATCATGACCACTACTAGTTGCGGGGTCCCCCCCCCTCCAAAAATTGGTTCCCACTCTCTTGATGCTGACCTATGTGAGGTTGTGATGGGTGGAGACGTGACCTACATTGTGAGGGCAGGCTCTCGCCAAGTGACCCATTGTCAGAGTGGGGAGGTCTATCCTCGTAACCCTCTCGATGCTGACCTGGGCGAGGCTGTGGGTGGGTGGAGGCGTGACTTACACTGCAAGGGCAGCCTCTCGCCAAGTGACCCATTTGTTTGCACTTGAGCCATTGCCTTGGGAAACCTAAGATTTTGACCCTCTCCAAGGTCTCTAATCTCTTCGAGCAAAGACTCTAGGAACTTCAAGAACACCTTGAGCTGCAGACATAGTTGCTAGGGAACATGAATTGAATGCCTTTCAAGTTTAGGGGATGCGAACGTCTAGGGAACACCACACCATCAGACACATCATCATACTAAGCATATCTTCGGTAAATTTCAGTGAAGCATGCCCTCTTTCTGCCTTTGCTTTAGTGTAGTATTAGCTAGCTTTGAGAGCTTGCAACAAGGAGCATTTCCCCACCTTCAGTTCGAAACACCAATGTGGGAATGTCCCCTAGCTAAAGGTGAGCGAAAACACATGTTTTGAGGGAACGTCTTGGGAGCCGCCAGGGAACGTGGGATGGGAACGTTCCGTGGCTCGGAACGTGGAATGTTTCGTTGTGTGTTCCACGAACCTTTCCAAGTTGGAAATGACGTTCCCACATTCTATAGGCCTTGAACAGTGTTTCGGTGCTACTATGGATGTGGGACACCATCACCGCAAGGACCTTGGCTACTAGAAGAGAGGACTCCATCATGGTTTTGAAGCAAGCTTTGATGGAAAAAAGATCTGGTGATATTCCTTTGGAAGCATTGGGAAACAAAGTGCCATTGAAACCCATAGAACATGACATGTCAACGCCATGTCGTCTATTTAGAAATCATGGTACCAAGGAATGAAGACAACCAAATGCAGGCCAAGTACAATAGGGCTCTGCTCCAGAAGGGCTGGGGTGATGATGGGGGAACTCATCTAGCGAAGGAAGACTCCTCTCCCATAGATGGCGACCTCTTGGTTGTAGTGACCCCATAGCATTAAACTCGTCTGGATCAAATCTATAACTTGGCTCTAAGTGGAGGATAGACCTCCTCGCTCTCACAGATAGCAACACAAGTCGCAAAACCCTTGGGTTGAGCACGTCAGACAAATGGGTCACTTGGCTAGAGCCAGCCCTCGCGTGCAGGTCACCCCTCCACCCACCCAAAGCCTCGCCCAAGTCAGCATCAAGAAGTTTGTTGTTGGGTGTGGGGAGCAATGGAGTGGCATGGAATGCGAGGAGGCAGGCAACAAGCTGAAGCAACTAAGTACTTGCAAATGAATAATGAGCAAGTACAAGTGATAGTCAATATAGGCCCCAAAGTCAACCACAATTGTTGAATGATGTCAACCTAAGGGTTGAATGATCCTAACTCGCCTACAAGGCCATACCAGAGCTAAGTGCTAACAAACCTCCTTTCATGGTATGACTGAAGTATCCTAGATACATCTTAGGTATATTGGAAACTATATCATGGTTGCACATATTAATCCAAGATGAATATAAACGTAGGATAACTGTATATCTCCAGTTGATAGGTGCTCTCGAACATAATGATAGTGCACCTCGATGTGCTTGGTACGCCCATGAAAGATAGGATTACACGCAATGATCAAAGCACTTTGCTTGTTAGTGGAGATGATCGTAGAAGTGTTCTGGCTGACATGAAAATCTGAGAGTAACTTACGGAGTCCATCACGCTCTATTGTAGCTATAAAGGCTTCCATGTACTCAACCTCACAAAGTCTAGAAGGGGCAACTGTAGGCTTCTTCTTACCGAACCAAGAGATGCCTGAAGAGCCTAGGATGAAACAGTTTCCACTATGTGACACACGGGTGTCAACAACCTGCCCAGTCATTGTCCATGAATGCATGCAAATCCAGTTAAGACTGATCGCTATAGTACAGCCCCAAACGCTGCGTGGCCTTCAAGTAACCGAAGACTCGCTTCACTGCCTGCCAATGCTATGTGTTGGACTTGAGCATGTACCTACTTAACTAAGAAATGGCATACTGCAAATCAGGCCAGATATGACATAAGTAAATAAGGCAACCCACAACCTGCATATAAAGAGTGGCATCGAATGGGGCACTCCCATCTTCGGATGAGAAACGGAAGCCAGGTTCCAATAAAGTAAAAACTGGCTTGCAATCCTCGAATTGGAAGCGCTGCTTTGGATTGACTAATCATTATGCCCCCCTCAACATTAGCAAACTGGATGCCCAAATAGTAGTGTAGCCGGCACATATCTGACATTGCAAACGATTTCTGCAAATCTACCTTGAAATCTGCAATTTTCTGAGTGTTACCTAGTGATAAGCATGTCATCCACAAGAATAATTAAAATCAGAAATTCTGATGCAAACTTCCACACATAAAGAGTGGCCTCTATAGGGCTTTTTTGAAATCCAAGGCATAGCAACAAAGAATGTGTATTCACGTACCATGCCCGTAGTGCCTGCTTCAAACCATCAAGGGCCTTTTTCAGCCTGCATACCTGATTTTCAGAACCTTCAACCTAAAGCCTCGAGGTGGGGTGACATAGACCTCTTCCAATAAATCCCCATGAAGGAAAGCGGTCTTAATGCCCACTGGTGGACCTCCCAATGCCTGTGGGATGCAAGAGCAATGACACACCGAATGGTCATGATGCGTGAAGTGGGAGTGAATGTCTCCTCAAAGTCAATGCCATGTTGCTTGGCATACCCTTTCGCAACAAGGCAGGCTTTGTAGCGGTCAACACTGCCATCAACTTTCCGCTTCAATTTGTAGACCCACTTAGTGCCTATGGCACACTTGCCTGCTAGCAAGTCACACAACTCCCACTGTCATTTGAATGAATGGAATCAAGTTCAGCTTTCATGGCATCCATCCATTCTCTACTATCAAATGCATCCTTATGGCAGAGAGGTTCCTCATTGCAGGCTGTAGCAATCAAAGCAACATGAAGCAAACTAGCATCTGTTTATTTTTTACCACCTCTGGTGCAGGCAGCCAAGGCTCAGCTTGCTTGCTGTCCCAAAGAGTATCCAAAAGCCACCTTATGAACTCATTTCTGATGTCTAATGACAGCCCGTTCCTCTGTAACTACCTGTTCAATAGCATGATCATCATGTGGCTGCAAATCAGGCTGAACATTGGCAACAGGAGGAGGCTGTGAGCTGCTAGAAGCATTTGGAGCCGGACCCTGCAAACTGTCATCTGAATCTATGCAGGGCTGTATGGCATCAAATCCACTGATGGCTGTATTTCACAGTCCAGCCAAGGTAAAGGGGCATGCTTAGTAAAAACCACGTCTCTACTGACAATCACTTGCCTATGCTAGGCTGAAACAACATGTATCCTTTGCTCTATGAGCATAGCCAATGAAAATGCATTTGATGGCCTTATCATCAATGTCAAATTGCAGGCTTGTGGCCTGTCCATGCTACATAAGGGGTAATGGTATCTTCAATACCCGAGTGGGTGCTCGAATGAGCCCATAGTTGGCACATATAGCAGCATTCAACCAGAATTTATTGGGCAAAGACTTCCCCTTAAGCATGCACTTGCGCATTTTCATTCGTTTCGATTTTTCCACTCTGCAAGTCCATTTTGTTGCAGAGTGTATGGCACTATGCATTAATGGATGATACCCCGGGCTGCTTAAAAATCAGAAAATTATCAAGATAAGTACTCACCCCCCGTCAGTGCGGAGGGTCAAGAGTGTTTCCCCAGCCCCATTCTCTGCTAAGGCAAGAAAATGCTCGAAGCTAAAGAAGACATCTGACTTCAATCTCATAGGATAAATCCAAGTGAACCTGCTGAAGTCGTCCACAAAAGTAACAAAGTAATAGTAGCCTCCAAGTTATGATGTCCGCATTTGCCCACATACATCACTATTTACGAGGTGCAACTTCCTGGATGCACCAAGCGTCCCGTCTTTTGGAAATGGGGACCGATGCATTTTCCCCAACAAGCAGCCTTCACACACATGTTTTGTAATTGCATGCATGAGTGGGAGATCTACCACCATGTTCTTTGTTTTCACCAAACTATTAAAGCTCAGATGCCCCAATCTCTCATTCAATAAGTGAGTATTGGAAATCACAGATTCAGCAATGGCATTAGGTTCTATAGCAGCCTGTTTTTTAAAGGTACCACGGTGATACAGCCCGTTGTCAAGTGTCCCAATGAGTACAATACAGTTATTGTACCAGTTATCATACATGGCACAAACGATGATCATCAAAAGAACTCTGAAGCCATTTGTGGAGATGGCTGAGATAGAAATGAGATTCTTTTTATACCTAGAAAAGGTTTGGGCTTGCTGTAATATTTCCTCCTTTTGCCTTTGCCCCGATGATCGGTGGCAAAGGCCTAATCTGCATGAATAAAAGCAAGCCTTGTTTTGACAAACTCCTACAATAGTAGGACAACAAGCTGATTGAAGCTACAGTGGTTGGGGTTACCCATGGCCACTATTTGTATCTGAGTACAATATGCCCACAAATAGTGGCTAAATGTTTCTCTAAAACAATTTCCACGGCACAAGAGCCAAGTGGAGTGCACAAGTGGCAGAAGCCTCAAATTATGAAGGCAAAGTATCCAAATCAAAGGGCAAATGCAAATCTAAGCCAAATTTGGCTGTATTAAGCCAAGGTCATTGCAAATAACAACAAATCTGGAAAAATCCCCAAATTCTGAGAGGGCAAATATGCCAAAAAGAGGGCAAATTTGGAAAGCCCCAAAGTAAGCTGCAACTTTGCAAATGTGACCAAATCTGTTGGAATTTCGTGCCAACATCACTGAAAAACCCACAATTTTAGGTCAAAGCAGCCAAAATGTCACTGCTATCTAGGCAAATGTGACAAAATAACCCTGCAAATCTGAAATTATCCTGAAATTTGCCTGCAATAGACCCCGAAACCCCAATTTTGGAGATCCAAAAGGGCAAGTACTGCAAAGCCCCAAAATGTGACCAAAGGAGCAAAAACCTGCAAATGTGAAACAAAAGCTCCAAATTTCAACTGTTCCTGAGAATATAACTACAAACCTGCAAATCTGAGCCAATGGGGTGCAAAGGTGAACCAAGGTCAACCAAAAGCCCCAAATATGGGTCAGATATAACAATTGTCAGATGCACTAATTATTTGAAGTAGAACGTTCAATTGCAGAGCAGATTTGAAAATTCTATAATAGATTTGAAGATTATACGTCAGGTCAAAACACAAATCTAGATGGCGACTGCAAAGCAAAAATTGTACGAACGATTCTTCAAATTGTTCTGAGATGCTAATGTTGTACGAACAACAATGTATGATAGTCTCTACGTTCGATCGACGGGCGTTGTACGAATGTTGATCATAAGGTTGTGTGATCACACACAAAAGATGATGTACGGCGTTACGCAGGCACATGTAGTTGTACGGCTGCCCTTTGCGGGAACCTAAAGAAGATGTTGGCTTGTGCAAAAGCACCACAATGGGCTGGAGCTGCAAAGTGCGCACGAAGGTGAGCAAGATGAGGGGAGCAGGCCCTAAGAGCTGTGATATCACAGTTGGGTGCGGGGAGCAATGGAGTGGAATGGAATGCGAGGAGGCAAACAACAAGCTGAAGCAAAACGAAGTACTTGCAAATGGATAATGAGGAAGTACAAGTGATAGCCAATAAAGGCCTCAAAGTCAACCACAAGTGTTGACCAATGAAGTCAATCTCAGGGTTGACTGATCCTAACTAGCCATACCAAGGCTAAGTGCTAGCACCCATGAGGATAGACATCCCCGCTCCAACAGATAGTAGCACGAGTCAGGTTGAGCCATCCAAGGCAATTTGGACTTGTATCAACCACATCACGAAGCCAAGCGAGAGACCTCGAAGAACCGAAGACGCCATGCATTCGACAACAGCAGGCAAGCACAAGGTCCCCACCGCCCGCCCCCCAACCACCTAGAAGGATGAAACAAAGTGAGCCCTCTCAGGATGACCTTCAACCACCTATGGGAAAAGTCTTCTTCGATTTTCCGGCACACCCTTTCTCCTTAACACCCCAGGATTCCCAACCGACTCAAGAGACTACCTTGAGGCTAGGTACAAGAGAGGCACCCCTCTTGTTCCTTCTGTTCCAAACATCCATCCCAACCCTCCTCCCTCGTCCCCTCCATCCCCATCCCCCATCACCTCAACACCTTCCTTTTCCTCTTCTCCCCCCACCAATCCATCCCCTCACCCTTGCACCACCTCCCACTACCTCAACAGTGCATTTGTAAGGGAATGGACCATGCACAGAGGCCGAGCCATAGGCATCTTTGCAGGGATGATAATGTCAGACCACTCCCTGATTGTGCTTCACTTCTTGAAGCAACCCCATCAACGAGTCCCTCACCAAGGCGTGTGGATTCCCAATGCATTGCTATAGGAGGAGGAGGAAATCCAGCAGGCTATGCATAGCAAAGTTTTGGCAACGGACGGATGATCCTGCGTTGGATGGCTGGGCCAGATGAGTAGCAAATGCCATTTGGAGGAGTAGCATTGAGCTACAATTGCAAGCACTTCAAAGACAACATTCTCTTCACAATGGAAGAAAGCACTAAGACAGGACTTAGCCTCCATAGAGCGTGTGTGGCTTGATCTCAAGGCCACAAAGATCCACAGGGCAGACTTTTGTTATAATTCGTCCATGGGCGCTGGGTCGAGCACCAAGATAAGACGACCATGCAGTTCTTCCAAACCACTGACAAGACCTCAGTGACAAGGACTGTGAGATGAGAGTGGCTAACTTCGCTTGGACGTCTAGGAGATCTTTGTGTTGACCGCCTCGTCCCTTCAAGTTCTTGCAGCCCGGGAGGTAGTTTGGGTGCACACCCCTTTGGTGGTCACCTGTGCATCACCAAGCAAGGGGATGCCGCTATTACAAATGAGGAGATCTAGGAGGCCCTCAAGGCCCTTCCACTGCCCAGGTGAGGAGGGCCTAACAACGTCCTGTTTCAGGTGCTTTTGGGAGTTCGTTCATGCTCCCATGTGGTTGGCCTTCCAATAGATCTATGACTCAGGATTGCTCCTTAGGTTGCTCAGTCAAAGCTAGATTTGTTTGATCCCGAAAGGGGGAGAAAAGCACTTGAAGAAGACTACAAGAACGACAAAGTACAAGGTAAAGAAGACCCCAGTTAAGAGGATTTGGGAGAAGCCAACTGGTTATGCATATGCCAAACAACTAGGTTTTTCTGAATTTTTATCTAGCAATTTGCATTTATATGGTGAAGGTGATTTCTTTGTTCAGAAAGACTAATCTTTTGTAAAGGGATTAGACACTGCCATTAAATTGGTAAGACCTTTCCAAATGGCCTCCAAAATCAAGATAGATAAGTTTGAGGGCAAGGGTTTTCATACTTGGCAGACCAAACTGAAATTTATCCTCATGAAAAAGGGAATCTGGAATGTGGCTAATAAAAAAGAAAAGAAACCACCAACTAGGGAAGGAGAAGCTTTATGGCTCCCTAAGGATGAAAAAGCACTAGCCATAATTGCTCTTGGATTGAGTGATTCTTTTATCCACCACATTGATGGCTGTGAGACTGCTCATGCTACATGGACTCATCTTGAGCTTGTCTTTGGAGCACAGGGGAGATGTTCCAAGTTTAGCTTGCTCATCAAATTCTTTGATCTGAAATTAGATAGAGGAGAATCCATCTCTTCACATTTAAATTCCATGAAGAGCATACTGACTCAGTTATCTAGCATCAAGTTTAATCTTATGAAGACATTGTAATTGCTATCTTACTTAGAAGCCTAACTGAGGAATAGAGGAATATGGCACTATTGCCATTGCTCTCACCAATATACCAGAGATTAGTTTGGTGGAAATTGAGGCATAAGAGGAAAGGAAAATCAAATAGAGGAATGACTACAAAGAACATGGGGCATATTTGGCCAAAAGCAACTTCAAGGAAAAAAGCAAGATGAAGTGCAACTTTTGTGGAAAACCTGGACATTTTGAAAAAGAATGCTATGCAAAGAAGAGATGCTCAACAAACCTTGTGGAAGAAGCAGAGACAGAAGAAGAAGAAGAACTAGAGGATGTTCAAGCTCTCACTGCTTTCACCACCCAAGTCAATTTTGACAAGGGTGATGACCCATATGTTTTCTAAGTTGTTTGTGGGTGAGGTCAATAATGGTTCTCTGCCATGGATAGTCCATCCTTAAATGATTGTTAGTCTTTTGTTTGAGGTTTTACCTTGTAGGACTCATGGGGATTTCCATACATAGTCATTGTCTATCTCCCAGTTGTAAACCAAGAGTCCTAGGAGTGAGTCACAGGTTGGGGCCATATGTGTTGCCACATGATGGTGGGCAAACCATGTACTACTGCTGAGGGATGAGGTCATCAATTTGTGGGGAAGAATGAAGGACAAATTGATGTATGTGTGTGTGCCTATGGGCTAGGAGTCCTATGCTAGGAGTGTGTGAGTGTGGGTGTGCTAGAGTAGAAGGTTCTATTAGGTGTGATTGAGAGAATCAAGGAGTGATTACAAGATCTAAGGATTCTATCCTGAGATCATTGATGATGTCACAGATGTATGCTCTCTTGCCTATATATTGGGCTTTCTCCGTGAATAAAGTGCTCAGTTCAAGTTCCATTGATGCTCCAACAGTCTGCCATTCGCCTTGCAATTCTGACTAGGCCCTTTTTATCTTCATTCTTTACTCAACTATATCTTCCTATCTTTCACATGCAAAGGCCAAAGGATAGAATGAAATAAATGTCTATACATCTTTTATAGAAACTATTTGAACAAACCCAGCTTCAAGAGAAAAAATAACTCATTAGAAAAACTCCACTCGTTATTTATCAATTTCGTTTTTGTGAATCTACAGAAGCACTTTAGTTCAACAATATTGTTTGCAAGTGAAATATTCTTCACAGGAAATATCTTCACTTTTTCTTTATCTGTCCACCTCAAAAGATGCACTTTTTCTTTATCTTCACTTTTCTTTATCAACTATCTGTCCACCTGGAAAACATAAACATTACCAGATCATCTTCTTGACCTGCTTGGCAAGATTGTATTCTTGATCTGCATCTTTTTGTTTTAGGCGTCCAGCTTTTGCACTCTTCTTTGATTCATCTATTTTGGGGAGCACATAAAGCTGATACTCCTCGTGAAGGAGGATAAACTACATTGCAAATCATGAAATGAGTGCATTGACAAAATAATGATAGAGGGTGTACTTAAATCTTACTCCAAACATAAAATTTATACAATGAGAGCAATCAATAAAAAGTTTAAGTGCGGCTCCTCCTGCTTGAAAATGAGCTGGTTCTGAGGACATTTGGTTGTCATAACAAGTTATATGATCACAACAACTTTGATATGGGTCTCACCTCATCTCTAAACAAAGGAAAGACCAATGTATCCTTCAAAAGTGCCTGCATAAATACTTTAGTTATTTCAATATATTCATCATATCACCCCAAAGCAAGCTCCCAATAACTCAACGAGAGCCAATGTCTGCCTAGGAATACAAACCGTAACAATATCTATTCCATTCCCTCGTAGAAGCTCGCTTGGACAAACAAGGTAACCAAGAAGCACCCAATCTCTATAGCTATCCATATTTGCCAAGTCTTGTGCTCTCTGTGCAAACAACAAGGCTGTTATAAAGTTGATTTTTACGACATATAAGATAATTTATTTAAGACTAGATGCCATGATGCATGTTAAAACCCTTAAACTGGTACCTTCACATGGACTTCAGACATTCCCTACCATGAAACAAAATATTACAACTTGATTGCAACAATGGAAATACCGCTGGATGTGCAGAATTGGTTAATTTGTCTGGATATCGAGGATGAAATGGGCTCAGGAAACCTTCACTCCTAAGCTTCTGATAGTCCAGTCCAAGAAGTACTGTGGGTGCAACTCCCTCCAGAACCTGTTCGATTTACAATTGTCTCAGATGAGTATCTGATGTATTGTTCTCAATTGCCACAAAGCAAAATAAACTTCATAGTCAATACCTTGGCAAAAAATATACGTGCCTACATACAGAAAGGTGCACACTTCTTATTCAACATATAAAAGCTTTCAGTTATTTAGCATGCCCCTTGCACAAAAGTACCAAATGTCCAAGCTGAACACAACTTCAAGCATCCAGGCACCTTTGTCATTTGAGAAGGTCATGAACTAGAGGGGCAGGACAGAATATTCTGATGACATTCACATTGTGTGATCGGAAAAAAATTATTGACAGCATATCAGACAGTATACTAAAGATTACAAACTAAAAGGTGACCAACAATTCATGATCTCTATACATCATTCTCTATCTAAATGATGATGAAGAGATGGAAGTCTCTACTAATGAAAATGCCCAACCAATACAGAGCTGAAGCCGATGCAAGTGTTCATCCCATTAACAAGGAGCAACCTGGCACAGCAGGAAGTGCTTGCACCATAAATGTATGGATGGAGTTTGAAAAGCTGCACTTCACAAATAGCTTGGCTTCAAAACAGCAAATACAATCCACAGCACACAAAAAATTACAGAAATAAGGATAGGAATTATGAAGGGATTCAATGAAATAAATAAAGGAATGAATACAGCTGACGGAATTCATCCAATTGTAATTTGATTGAGGGAATAATTCACATGCATAAACGTGCCTGCCCAAACTTACCTTCACTATCCACAAGAATTTGTGGAGACAGAAGGAGGCCCTCTTCTGGGAGTTCATAAAAACTGCAGGAATGTATTGAAAGTGCAATGCTTAACTGAAGCGTAAATCACAAAGGCACTCTATTTGGCTGGAAAAACATGCATAAGACAGCTATAGAGTCTTAAAATCAAGCTGGAGCACACTTATCGCCACATACATTTTTCCATACCCTGTCTTTGATAAATACTGAAAATCACCTTCACAAATAAATATGTGTATAAGCTCATTGCTGAGTTAGCAGCCAGTTGTAACCAGTTTTCATGGTCAGTTAGCATCTTTTTATTTTTTTTAAAGAAGCTAGCTACACTTGAGCCAGCTTTCATGCTCGGTTTTGCAGCCAGTTGCATGCTCCAGTCAGTTCAGTGAGTTGCAGTTGTAGCCAGCTATCATGTCCAGTTGGCAGTCTACCTACAACTCAACATGCAGCCACTTGATTGCTCAGTTTGACGCCACCCTTGTGCTCAGTTTATAGCTGCATTTGTGCTCCATTAAGAGCCCTATATGTGCAGAACTATGCTCAGTCATCTGCACGTCTATGCTCCCTTCATATGGCCACCTGAACAACTTAAGACAGTCGCCATTCAAGTGAACAAGGACACCCTAAGCTGCAGCTAGCTCCAATGTCTTCAAAGCTCTATTTTCAGCTTCTATATATTGAAGTTTGTTAGAATAAAGTTTTAACTAAGTAAATCTTTTAATAGTTAGAAGAATGGAAATGAAAATATAATGATTTACGGTTGCTAATTTGTGGCACTGGTGAAGCAGGCCTGCTCCTTTGGGATTGGAGAATCTTGGAGTGCATGAAACTAAGAGTTCACACTTCTGATTCTTACTTTGATTAAGTAGTACAATTCTTGCTAGAAGCAAGTTGAGGTTTTGAATTCTTAAATTGTGCAGCCGTGCAGGCTGTTTCCCTCGCATTTGGAGAACCCATGAAAGCCAAAGTCCTTAAAGCCTAGCCTTATTGTTGGCATCAGTTGGGAGCCAGATGACTAGCTATGGAATTTATGTTCATCTAAAATTCTTTTGACGTATTTCATGATGTGCATGATATAATCCGATTACAATATTTGTTCTAATTATGTGAGCTTAAGAATGCATGGACAGACCAGTCTCTGTGGTGGCTTTGATTGTTGGAGAGCCGTCCCCTACAAGAGATACAGTGGGCTCCGAGTGAGTGATTCTAGCCTTCTAGAGCAGGGCACTCCAAACAGATTACAAAGGTGCCCTTGTTCTCATACATTACACGCATCCGTTGTCGTCTACAGTGGCTGCCTGGGCCCCTTCGAGAGAGTGGCATTGGTAGAGCAGCACGTGCCCAAAGAGGTCATTACTAGATTACTAGATTCTGGTCTCATACACTACACACATCCGTTGTCGTCTATAGCTAGATGTGGCTGTCTGGACCCCTTCGAGAGAGTCGCATTGGTAGAGCAGTACCAAATGGATAAGAAGTTTCTGCCACTGTGGGCTGGTCCATACGAAGTCATCAAAGAACATAGCAATGGGTCTGTACAAGTTCAGGAGCTGCATGAACCATATGGCAAGAAGGTGATCAACAAGCACTACCTCAAGCCTTTCTTTGTTCGTGATGGTCCCAGGCATGGAAATGCGGTGCATTCCCTGCCTGGGGGGGGGAACTGTTATGGATAAAATTGTCTAAGGAAAAAGGCATTAATATGTATGTGTGTTTGTATATGTGGCAATAGTATAATCAAATATGGTGTGCATAGGGCCCAAGGTTGAGGTGGCAAGGCATGACCATGTGCCACCCTTCCATGTAAGAGGACCCATAAGGTGTGTTGTACATAATCCATAATAGTAATATTATAAAATGCAAGGTGGCATGGCTCCTCCATGTGCCACCCCTCCACCTAGGATGCAATAATTGAGATATGGCTCAAAGTCCATGGGAGAAGCAATATAAAATGGGTGGAGATGGCTATTATATTGAGTTATTCCCTCCATATGGGATAGGTCCATGTGGGGGAGGTATAGAAGGACAAAGAGAGCTAGTTAAATAATGGGGAAAGTAGGATGAGGTGGCAAGATTCCTTGTGCCAACCCTCCACTTGTTCTCCTAGAGGTTTGAACCTATTATAAAATTGGAAAGAGACCAAGGGAGTATCATAGACTTGAGATATGGGGCTTGATTTATGTGGAAAATTGAGGCAAAGGGTTGTCGCATACAATTGAGAGTGCGTACCCACCTAGCCCACATGGGAGACTTTTCCACACACACCATGCATGTGGGAGGATACATTAATGTGGAGAGACCCCCTCTTTTGGCTATAAAAGGAAGGGGCAATTCCTTGATAGGACGCTCATTCTTGTAAAGCCACCTAGCTAGTATTTTGATATTTCCCTCTCATCCCTCCTTTCCAATAAAGTATGGTTCACTTCCCTTGATGTCTACATCTCAACATTCCTCTTCCTATCATGTACTTGCTTCTCTTCGTGCCCAACGAGGTCATTACTAGATTTCGGCATGTGATTGGACCAGATGTGAGTGGATGGGAGTTTCCACATTGTGAGGATAAGGACATCAAGACAATTTCACACTCGCTGTCCACAACACAAAGGATTTGGTAGAGGGCCGTCTGGATCAAGGCTCAGACACAAAGGATGAGACTTCACCTAGGGCATGGCAGCCTGGTTGACAAAGGGGTCATGCCTTTTCAATAGAGATGGTGTCCCCAGCCTATAGGACTGCTGGATAAAGGGCCTTCTAGATCGAGGTGCAAGATGTGATTCCTCCTCCTTGCCAACAACCTTTGCCCTCACAAGAGGATAGTGTTTGGCAGACGGTGTCCAGCATTACTGCTTAGAACATCTGGGTCACCCGTTTCAATTTGGCGATGGGAGGCCAAAATGTACCTCCAGTAACCACCCTCGTTATCATTTGGCACGGCACCATCTGTAAGAGATTACAAAGATATGGTGTTGTAGGCATAAAGTCAACCCTATGGTTGACCAGTAGTACTTGGGTACTATATATACCAAGTACTTGTATTGTTTCATTTGAACATTTCTATTGGAGCTTTCTTGTGCGTGCACTCTTGCTCACTTGTGTTCACAACCTGTCTCCACTTTGTTCCTACATTTGGTATCAGAGCGCTTCCGTCTCTAGAGCCCATTCCCGCGCTTGCTTCCAGACTCCGGCAAACTTGGTGCTCCAGTGCGCATTCCTAGTTCTCACATTCAGCTCTCCAGCTTTCGTTTGAGGTAGCTCCAACATTCAGCTCCTCCTCTAGTTCAGTCCAGTACCTCATTTCATCGTTAGAAACTTGTTTTGGAGCAGGGGAAAGAAAAAACAGTCCAACGGCTGTTTTTTGACCCTTTGAGGTCTGATTTCGACGTTTTTCAAAATTTTCAAGCTGCCCGCATACAAACCAAGCTGTCCTACACCATTTCAGGCGAAAAACATATTTTACTTTTTTTGTCCGTACAATTGTACGTGCGTCCGTACGGCTCTGTTCGTGCAGTTGCGCGACAATGCTGGGAGTCCGTATGACTTGTCGAAAGGTGATTTTGAAGGCGATTCGAGCAGTTTTCGGCTGTTTTCCAGCGTTTTTTCTCAGCTCTGGACTCTTTTCAGCTCCAGCCTCTCCCGGGTGTGTTCCAGCAACTCCAAGCGTCTCCATACTTCTCCAGGCTCTTCCCTACACGTGTATTGTGTTCAGAAGTACTCGCAACAGCTTCATTCAGCTCCAAGAAGCTCACTTCAGCTCCTTTGTCATCTCCAATTTGCCCACACAATCAATGGACTGTTTTGCAGGTGGTTCCGGCCAAGGTGTGCTTTCCATAAGTGTTTTGAGCTGTGTATTTCGCTTCGGGACTGTTTTTGCAGCCCATACTCTTGCACTCTTAGGTGCATTTGCAGTTACTTTACAGTTGTGGATGCCTTTGAGCTCCGTTGGATGCATTTGAGCACTCCTGGATGTGCTATTTCAGATTTGGGTTGTGCATTTTCAGTTTGGAATTGCATTTCAGATTGCAGCAGAGTGCAGTGATTGGTTGATGCCATTTTTGCAGCGATTGCATTGTGCAGTCAATGGCATTTCAGAGCAGCCAATCGTACTTTGCATTTGCAGCTAGTATTAGTTTGGGATTTGCAGACACATTTGCATCCAGTTACACTTTTGGGACTTGCAATTCTTTTTGCAGGCATATTTGCATCATGTCGACTCTTTCAGACAGTTTTGGCAATTTATCCAAGGGTGACAAGCTGGATGGACCAAACTATGCCTTGTGGTCATTCATGCTTAAGAACATCTTGGTTGGTAAGGGCTTGTGGGATATTGTTAGTGGGGATGAGGTGAGGCCAGCAGGCTCATCTACGTCCAACACAGCTTCTTTGGGTCAGACTACAGGCAAATAGTCGTCTACTACAAATGTTTTTGATTGCCACAAATGTGAAGAGACACATTATGACGACTATCAAGTCGTGCAAGGATGCAAATGCAGCATGGGGAAGATTGGCAAACATGTATCATGTTAAGAATGAGGGAAGGGCCATTGCCTTGACAAATCAGCTCAAGGATCTCAACATGCAGGAAGGCCAAACCATCACTGATTATATTGCCAGGATCACTGATCTACGTGATCAACTTGCAAGTATTGATGAGGAAATAGAAGACAAGAAGCTCGTCTCTATTACTCTCAATAGCTTAGCGCCCTCATATGGCACATTCGTCACTTCATTGACCATTGTTCTCAGGGCAACCCCACTCTCGTTCGATAAGTTAGTTGGGCTTCTGTTGCAAGAAGAGAAGAGATGCTCAAATTTTGCCCAAGCCTCTCGTCAGGGTGAGGAAGCGCTTGCCATGGGTGAAAAGGGCAAATTTCAGAAAAAGTTTGAGCCAAAATACAACCATACAATTCAGCCCAAGGAAGGGAATGCAAGCAATTCAAGCAAAAATCAAAAAAAGGGCAAATGCAACTATTGCAAGAAGCCAGGACATTACATCGCAGAGTGTCAGAAAAGGATTGCCAATGAAAAGAAAAGGCAAAGGGACAGCTCTAGCAGTAATTTTGTTGCCCCCACTGAAACTCGTGCTTCAGATGCACATTGTGAAGCTCATCTTGCCCAAGGTGATAGAGATTTTGTGTTTGCTGCATTTAATAAGAAGATGGATGCCAGGGGGGATTTGAATGCTGAAAATCAATCAAGGGATGCTTCCCTTGTTGCAAGTGATACATGGTATATCGACAGTGGTGCTACTAAGCACATGACTCCTCGCCAGGAGTGGTTTGAGAGCATCACACTTGTTCATGGCAGACAGGTTACCTGTGCCAATGATGCTTCTCAAGACATCATCGGAGTTGGGCACATTCCCATTCAGCTTGATAATGGGAAAGTTAAGTATATCCGAGATGTTTGGTATGTTCCACATTTGAGGCAAAATCTGATTTCAGTTTCAAACATCGCCCATAATCAACATATGTTGGTCGAATTTCAAGATAACCAATGCAGGATCAAGGATCCAAAGAAAGGGTATGAGGTTGTAGCAACAGGCACATATGACAAAGGCTTATACAAGCTTGATGCTCAGCCTTATGATCAGAAGGTATTGGCTGTAGCAAACACTTCCCAGGCTGATTTATGGCATGCCAGGTTTGGACATGTCCATCACAGGGCATTGTCCACTTGTACAACAATAATATGACTCAGGGAATGCCAAAATTGCAACAACCAGCAAATGAAGTGTGTGAGGGGTGTGCACTTGGCAAATTGCATCGCTTGCCATTCAATAAACAAGGCAAGAATTAGTCAAGGCAACCAGAGTGTTGCAGATAGTGCACAGTGATGTATGTGGCCCCATGACTATTCCCACGCATAGAGGAGCAAGGTACTTTGTGACCTTTATAGATTCATTCTGAACCACTTTTGAAGCTGTTTTCCACTCTTCGTGACAGAAGTTCTTCTTTTCTGCATATGAAGTCATATTCATGGGCGCCTCTCTACGCATTCTTGGCTGATCTGCTACAGCTTGCTGGACGCACTCTTCTCTTATCTTTTCTGGTGCTGGAAGACACTCCTAGGCAGCTCCCTCCTACCAGAGTCTGCTGTTCGCTTCTCATCCTACTTCTAGAGCTGTTTTGTGCTGAAACAAGCTCTTCCTGTTGGCTGAATTCTCATCTTCCTTCTACACTCTTTGCTACAGCCATTCCTACTGAGCTCCTACTAGGCTGGATGCCCTGCCGTCAGCCCGGGAGAGGATTGGGACACTGGTTGTGATACTCTCTTCCTGGGGGTGCAGTGGTTGGCCTTAGGCTCAGTAATGGCTTGGAAATGGGTAATGCATTGCTTGGCATGTTGTCAGACTGATCTACTTGTGATTATGCATGTCTACTAAAAGGAACCAAGGTAATAGCACTAGGAGTTGGTCACTAGCACATCCACGGGTTGGCGTTGTACTGGGTTGCACCTGCGGGTGACCTCATGAAGGGAGTCCCTTTGTATCTTTGAGCTGACCAGTTTAAATAAATACCCCAAGGGGCACCAAGTGTTGGGGCCAACAGGTGTCACTCTCTATGTTTCTGAGTAGGGGCATTCTAGCCTCCCTTGTCTTGAATGGTTCCGTGATGCTATGCAGTGAAGTTCTATGCTTTGAGTTTGATTTGTGAACAAAGGCAATCAATTAAGTTGGCTGTATTTTCATCTTTGTGAGATAGTAGAGACAGATACACTGCCCTTAGTGATCTAAGGCCAGTTACACTCTTGATGCTTCCCCTTCTACTTCTCATAGTTCAGATGGCTTGCCACATGTTGAGGATGGCTCTCCCTCAAATGTTTCAGATTTGCAGCCAATTATTGAGAATAGACAGCCTCATGTTTGGAGGCATTATCAACATCGTGAGGCCACTAAAGATGTTGATGCAACGCCGAGTGGTACAGCAGAGAAATCTATTCCACATTGGGCAAGGTTGACCATTCAAGATGCGAAGGATCAGCCTACTTTGAGGAAAACCAGGGCTAGCACTCAGGAAAATCATAAAAATGCCAATTTTTCTTTGATGACCTCAGTGATGGAAACTGAAATGACCACCATTCATTCTGTCATCTCTCTTGCTGCGTTTTATGGTTGGTCAGTGTACCAAATGGATGTCAAGACCGCTTTCCTCAATGGAGATCTTAAAGAGGAGGTCTATATACATCAGCCCCAAGATTTTGAGGTGAAGGGACAAGAGCACAAGGTATGCAAGCTCAGGAAGGCTCTATATGGGCTGAAGCAAGCACCTCATGCATGGTATCAGTTTTTGCTGTCCCAGGGCTTCATAAACACTCATACAAAGCTAAATCTGTATGTTCTGGAGCAAAAATCAGAATTGGTCATGTTGGTACTATATGTGGATGACATCATACTCACTGGCAGTGATTTGCAGCAAATTACAGCAGTGCAGTCCGCTTTGTGTCACAACTTTGACATGACAGATTTGGGCCTATTACATTATTGTCTTGGCATTGAGTTTTGGCAGACCCATGATGGGATTTCTATGTCACAGACAAAGTATTCGAAGGGGTTGTTGCAGAAATTTAAAATGGAGAATTGTAAGCCTATGGCTACTCCATTGGAAAGGGACTCAGGCTGAGTAAGCATGATACTGCTGAAAAGTTTGATGGCACTTTGTACAAACAGTTGGTTGGCAATTTGATATATCTATGCTCCACACGGGCTGATATTGCCTACGCCACAGGGCTTTTGAGCCAGTTCATGCATTGTCCCACGATCACACATTGGAATGCAGCAAAGAGGGTTCTCAGATATGTCCATGGCACTCTCTCTCTTGTCTTGCATTATGCTTCAGATTGTGATCTAGAGCTGAGTGGTTTCACCGACTCAAATTGGTCAGGGGACATTGACGACAAACGGTCCACTACTCGCTATTGCTTCTCATTGGGTTCAGCATGTATCTCATGGCTCAGTAAGAAGCAAGAAAGAAAGAAAGAAAAAAAGTCTTCGGACGACCGGTGGGTCTATGAGACTGTGAAAATCCTGATACAACGAGCTGTGGTAGTGGAGCTACTAAACGAGCATCCATACCAATGCACATGTCCCATCATAATGGTCCTGTAGTTCTCCGGGCTCATGGGATCCCCTGCCTTGTGGATGGGTGAGATAGTGTTAATGGTCCAAGTGTGTGGAAATCCCAAACAAACCGCTTCATTAAAAAGCTTTGCTAAGATCGGGGCTAGGAGGTCAATCCCATATGCAATGAACTCAGTGCATAGCCCCTCATGATCCTTCGCTCGGCCATTATGAAGTTTCATTATGGCATCCTTTACCCTCCTCTAGTGAAGAGGGTGCAGGATGTAGGACGAGGCATGTGTGAGAGGTTAGGGACTGGCTGATTTGGGATGTCATAAAGTGTGTGTGCATAGTCAAACCAGATCTTGGTGTCAGTGAGTGGCGGAGGGAACCGTTCTTCTAGAAATCTCCGCCAGAAGTCCTTAGAGTTGTTACTAAACAAAATGTTCAATAGCTCCTCCTCGTTTCGACGAACGAAGTCTAGTTTCTTCCTCCATACTAGTCTACGCTACTCACGTAGCATATCTGGTGCGCATGGAAGACTGTTTTTGGTTTCGAATCTGAGTTGACGGCGTAAGGCCTTACACTCATCATCGTACCAGCTATTACAGGGTACGGTTCCAGGGGGTGGTGGGCGGGTGGTGTGGGGAAAAGCGTGAATGGCAGCCTCGTGTAGTGAGTGGGTGATAAGGGCAGCACGATCCTCTAAAAGGTATGAAGTTAATATAAGCGAGAAGTATGTATAGACGGCCAGAGTAAGAAGGTGAGTGATCCCGATCGGATGCGTCAATTTTACGAGCAAAAACCTATGAGCAGGTTTATCCGAGCGTGTTTTTCAAGAGATTTTTAAAAATGTTTTTCTTTAGGAAACATGGTTTTTACACTTTTATTTTCACTAGAACTAGATCCCTTTATCATAAAAATATACAAACTAGTCACTCATTCATTTTTACACAACATAATTTTCTTATTTAGAGACATCCCTTTGTACCCCTGTTATTACCTTAAAAAAGTGTTGATTCCTTTAAGAAACATTCCTCATAATCACTCTCAATGTAATAATACTATGCATATATAATTACTTATTAGCACATTTATATCATATGGCAATATCTTTTTAGTGTTTTTATAGCATATTTATGGACATGTTTCTAAAGAAGTTTAAATTACTATAAATAAGTATTAACTTGGGCTTATATATCACTCTCATAAAATACATGTAATATTTAATACTATATATGAAAGATTTTCCAAAATATAACTCCATAGATGTGCTCAAATGGGGTGTTCCGATCAATTTGAGTGGTTGAATGACTATATTTGGACATTGGATATGAAAGTTATGTCACTTTTAAAAGTGCTGTCCAAGGTAGTTTCGCCAGCGAAACTACCTTGGGAGACTTGCTTCAAAGGGGTTTCGCTGGCGAAACTACCTGGATGGCTTGCTTCAATGAGTTTTCTTTGAAGAAACTCTTTCATGAAGATAGGTTGAGAGAGGGTTTTCAATGTCACCCCCTATTAAGTAAAAGTTGTAAGAAGGATCATAAGGGAATTTTCATAGAGAAGTCTACTCTACATGTGGGTTTCTTCAAAAGCCATCCCATTATGCTCTCACCATTCCTACAGATTCACCTAAATATTTTTGTATAAAATAGGCATTGCTATAATACTTTGCATATTTCTAAGTGAAACTATGTTTTCTTCTTATCGATTTTTGCCATATTTATGCATAGTTGGAAGCTTTTTTTTTCCTTCGCTCGGACGCTCGGAAGATTTCGCTCAGAAAATGCTCGTCCCCATCCCGATCAAAGCGTATATCGTGGTAGGTGGAGTAAGCACTGAGTGGGGTGGAAGGTGCTGTGCGAAGGGAGGTGGAGATGCGAAAGAAAAAGTATGTATGATCAGCCCCTGGGAGGAGAGGTGCTACAGTGAAGTCAGTAATGCGAGATGTGAAGACAGGGGATCCCATGATGTAATCAACAACACTGGAGCCCCCCCCATGTGGAAAGCATGTGAAACCACCTGAAGCGGGCCATCTGTCAAGACCATTATAGATAATGAGATCATGTATCCTGCCTAGGTCTAATAGGGCCTGCCCATAAGATGAGAATGGACCTCGCCTGTCAGCGAAACCCGTACCATACCTGCCTCCTCAAGGTCAACATCTGCCAGTAGACTGGAATCATCTCTGAAGTCAAGAAGTGGTACCTGACGGGCCCTTGTCCTCGCGTTGAAGTCCCCCACTAGAAGGACTTCTCTGCGGCTAGAAAAGTCAACGATGGACTGATAAAGGGTAGCAAATGGGGATGTCTCATCATCGCCTCGAATATCTCTGGCAAAGTGGGAGGTCTCCGGGGGGAAGTAGCAAACTGCGACAAACAGATCCTGGCTGTCCATGTGTCATATGCGGATCTAAAGAAATCTGGAATGTGTCTCTCTCTGCTCTACTGAAATGATCCCCCGAAGTGTGGATCTGAAAAGGACTGCAACTCCACCTGAACCTCGAACTCCTCCTATACCCCTCGTCTCATCTCTGTAGGCAGACTCTCATGTATATCCGCTGACTATTGAAAGAGGGCGCTCTAGACTCTGATGTGTCTCTGTATAGAAGACTATGTCGTGGCCTGTATAGGATTCCGAGAAGTTCCCTGGTTCTGACCATAAGGTACCATTACAGTTCCAAATGGTGCAGGACAGAGTCTCGAATATCTGAGTCTCATAGAACCCACTTCCCTATGTAGGGGAGGGGGCAGGTGTCCTGTGGGGGCCTGTAAGAAGTCGTCCCTCTCGTACCACTGCCCACTTTCCCTCCTTCCAGGCCTGATCCTGCTGCTGCAGCAAAGAGCGCCTCTCCTCAATCTGTAGAGGTGTGAGGTCCTCATCCATAGAGATCGTTGGCTGATCTCGAAGGACTGACCTGCGTCGTAGAGCTGAAAGTCGTGCCTGAGTGTCATGAAATCGTATGATCAGGGGTTGCTCTCAGTTGGGATCTCTCCCCACCCGCCATGCCCTCTCTATCCTATGCTCAACCACACCCAGGGTAGCGGTCACGAACGCAGTCGCATCTACCATCGGTGTAGCCTCAATGCGTGGGATCCCGCATACTCTGATGTTGAGAGCCTTACTGGCTCTCTGCTGTTGCTCCATGAGGGTAGCCGAAACGGTGACCCTTGCGAGTTCCCATTTAGCCACGTCAACCCATCTGGAAGTCTCCTCAATAGCAGATTGCATGCTCGCAATCTGTGCCTCAACCACCAGGGTACTCCCTGGGACAGTGTATATGGCTGTGACCTCCTATTGGAGCTTCATGATATCCTGTCTGAGTCCCTGAATAAGACCCGCCTGCTCCCGAATGGCCCTAGCCTGCTCCTGTATGATGCGGCTCTGCTCCTAGTTGAAGTGGACCTGCTCCCTTGCGAAGCGAGCCAGCTCCATCTCACACTCATAGAAACTATGTATCTCCGTGAGCAGGGTCTCACGGGCCTCTGGTGTATCAGCCCACCCATGTCACGATCTGTGACGTATTCCTTTCTCTTTCTAGACTTATGGATGGTTTAATGAATGGACACTTGTGGAAGGGTATGACCTTTCGACGGGACACTTGCCCTTTCGACGGGACACTTCCTAATGAGGCACAACCCTTCACAAGAGACATTCTAATGAAGAGACATTCCTATTGTAATGTATCCTCTCATCAAGGGTCACACCCTTCACAAGGGGTACACACCTCTTCATGCACATACCCTTTGGAGTACACACCTTTTCATGTGTGACTCTTCACTCTCTATATAAGAGAGGCCAAATTGTATGGATGACAATCACATCCACCCTACAGATATTCAAGCAATACAGTTATTCCTTGTTCTCTGCTATATCAGTCTCTTTTCTGTTCCTTAGCACAGTTCTAAATATAGTAAATCTAGGATTTCTTACAGTGGTATCAGAGCAAAATTCGCTCCTGCCTGTAGGAAATGCCCCCCACCTTCTAGCGCTGATCTGATACATTTTTGCCGCTAGAAGGACATCCGTGCACATAGTGCATGGAAGAGATGGAGAAGATGAGCGTAAAATTTTTAAACGCCTAAAGTCATCCTGGCCTCTCCATCTCCCTCACATCACAAGTTGATGTGAATGGACACGACCAAAATCGTGTCCTTTAAGGTGCTTGGGCTGTCCCAAAACCAAGGGACGCGCCTTTTCCACCATGGGACACACCTTTTGGTGACGAGTCTCGACTCCTCACTCATGGGACATACCCCATCATGGGCAAAGGGACATACCTATTCATGCAGGGTCACACCCCTTTTAACAAAAAGGACACATCCCCTCATGAACAGGTGCACCTATTCCAAGGGTCACATCCCTTCGAATAGGCACACCTCCTAGGCCCCAAGTACCTGCAAAAGGGTACCTAGAGGGGTAAAAAAGGGACAAAAATTAAACCCATCCCCTACCCCTAGGTTTACCCTAACTACCTTAGGGTTAAACTAAACCCCCATTTAAATTTTTGGGGCAACTAACCCTTTAGGCAGCCTTAGCGAAAAGTCGTAACTTCTCCTTCAATAAAAGACAGAAACAGTACGGACGTCCGTACCTGCGCCATCACCTGCGCCATCACGTCCGTACCCTCCTGCGCCATCTCGTCCGTACCTTCCTGCGCCACTTCGCAGCCAGCCGTACGCTTGCGCAGTCAGCCGTACATTCCTGCGCAGGGAGTCCGTACATTTTGTACGATTTTTCGCCCAGCCTGCCGTACAGGCCGTACAGCCTGTACCGTACACGCCGTACGGTCAGCGCAGATCTTTATCAGTCTGCGCTGCCAGGCCCTACTTCGTCATCTGCGCTGCCAGTTCCTGTTTCCTGCCAGCCTTGCCTCGCCATTTTCGCTGACAGTCCACTCCCTATTTGCAGCCCTGGATACCACTTTTTCTGACAGTCTGCTGCCCTCTCCTTGTTTCGCCACTTTCACCTTGCCAATTCAGCACCAGTTGCCACATTTCTCGCAATGAAGACAGCCCGTTGACAGCCCGGACCAGACAAGCCTCGAGCACTCTTCGCAAAACACTGCAACATGGACCTCCGGACAACGATTTGTAGCTTTCTTCTACGCAATCACTTGGCAGATTAAAGTATTGCCAGGTGGAGTTTTTCCAATCTGATTTTTCAGGATTCTTTTTAACAAATTACAGCAAATGAAAGAATCCACATTAAAGCATGGAAACCCCTGGTAATTCACCCGGCCATTCAAGGACACCTCAGGCACCTGCTACTACACAATATCGTGTTCAAATTGCACAGCCAGCCCATTTTGGAGCCTTTGCATCTTGGGTCTTCTGTGTCACGTGCCCTCCGAGTGACTTGGATCACATCCTCTACCTTCTGCGTGAGGCACCTCAATTACATTATTTCCTCAGCACAGTACAGGTTGTGTTCCACGAGACACGAAGATATCCGGAACACGATATTTCTCAGGAGTTTGCTGTTCATTTTTGGCGAGAGTTTTACCCTTCACCTTCGGCATCCCCAGGGTACTCTCCACCTCCTTCAGCTCCCCGATATCCTCCTCTACAGGGTGTACCTTCTCCAAGTCAGTATTTACATCCTGAAGGCACTCCCTCCCCTGGATATCCTCCTCTTCCGACAGCAGCTCCTTACCCTTTTTCAGAACCGTGGACTCTGCTACCTACCCCTGTCTTATCACGAGCAGTAACACCTTTTTCAGAATCTCCAGTGTTACCTCCGCCAGGACCTCCCTTACCAGATTTCCACGGGTGGTTCCATCCTGCCTCACCTGCCCCCTCCAATATGAGCAACCTCAGGGAGCAGCCCGATCCTCTTTCAGGGATGGTCCAAACTAGAGCGCAAGTTCGCGCTTTTCTTACAGGGATTTCCGACATGTCGCACCGCTCGCGTGAAGCCTCTCCCGAGATTAAAGAATCAAGTCCCAAAAAGACCCCTGAAGGCAACGTCCAAAGTGAATCTCTATTGCAACTTCAAATATCTCAGCTTCAGGACAGCATCTCCGACCTGGTTCAAAAAGTTCAACAACTCCAAGATTCTCGAAGTCCAGCACATACAGAGGACGACGTGACGCAACCCGACGACGATGCGGACTCTTTCCCACCAGAGGTAGAAAACACTTAACTGCGTACTCTCTACCGATTACTTCAAGCTTCCAAAACAAAACGACTTGACGTCAACTTCCGGAAGCCTACATTGGTCAACGTAATCGCCGAACTGTTGACCAATGGCTCGCTAAACTGCGCATGTATTTTGACACTGTTGACCTCACGGAAGGCAAAAAGATCGCCTTGGCAGCCTCCCTCCTGAAGGATACAGCATTTCTATGGTGGCAAAGACGCTTACAGGACGGAAAAAGTGTGTTAACGTTTTGAACACGTGCTCCGTAAGCAGTTTGTACCTGCCAATGCGGACCGATCAAAACTTCGACAGTTGGAGCAAACGGGTTCCCTGTCTTCTTATATCTCTCAATTCACCACATTGGTGCTAGAGATTGATGGTTTAACTGAGGATGATCGCCTTCATGCTTTCATCTCAGGCCTACAACCCTCGTTACGCATTGATGTTCTTAAAACCAATATCACCACCACAGATGGCGCTATTGCTTACGCAGAGCGCATTACAGATTTCCTAAACACAGGGAAGCAGAGTGCTAATCGCACACAGAACTCTCCTATGGCCAAAGGTGCTCGCCCTCAAGATAATACCAGGTTTCGCAAAAACTTCGGTAATCAAGGTCAGCGACAGTCTCAAGATCCCCAGAAGCCTCAGAAATCATTTGCTGGATTCCAACAGAAGCACTCCCCCAAGGATCGTGTTTCTTCTTCTTCACAAAGTCATTATCGACAGCCCCAACATAAAGGTGCGGCCACTGACAAGAAGAATAACTCCAGCTCAAAAGGACTTTGTACCATCTGTACAGGCGACCATAGATGGTTCGATTGTCCCAAGCGACCAAAGCAAAATTCTAATATGGAACCTAGCACTTCCCCAAAAGAAGATGCTACCTCAGCACAAGACAAGAAAGGCAAAGCTGTTCGAATGGCGAATACCATCCACCTGAGCCTTGCCAGCAACCCCGAACCTTCCCTGGCCACTCAAGTACTTTGTGTTCAAGGATCGATTCGTGGAACAACAGTCACCATCCTCATCGACAGTGGCTGTTCTCATAATTTCCTAGCCAGTTCTGTGGTTGATAAACTTCGGTTGACCACCAGTCCTAGCCTCATGGACTATCAGATTGAACTCGCAAATGGAACAACTTTCTTGTGCAACACCAGGATTAAAAACTTGTCTTTTCGCATCCAACATTATACGGACAAGTTGAACTTCGACATTATGCCTCTTTCTCGGTACGATGTCATACTTGGACAACAATGGCTCTACGACTATGATCCATCAATCAGTTTTCGCAGCCATACTATCCAGTTTGTCCACCAGGGAAAACTTATTGAGCTAACTGGTTCTAGGGACTCTCCTTCAACCCCAGTTGCCTCTGCCCTACAAGTAAAGAAGTGGGTTCGTAAACGCCAAGCAAAGACTTCACTTCTATTGGTTACGGCAGTCGAGGAGACACCAACAAAGGATCCTCCTGAATACCTCAACCAACCTTTTTTCCAGCCTTACCTGGATCTTTTTCCACAGGAATTGCCAAAGCAGTTACCACCTCGACGACCAGTGGATCACCCAATCGAACTTATTCTCGGCAGTAATCCACCGTCGAAACCTCCTTATCGGGTTTCTCACACTCAAAATGAAGAAATCCAAAGACAGGTCACCGAGCTACTCGACAAAGGTCACATTCGGCCCAGTCGCAGCCCTTTCGGATCTCCTGTATTACTTGTGGAAAAAAAGAACAAGTCTATGCGCCTCTGCATCGACTACCGAGCCCTCAACAAGCTCACTATCAAAAACAAGTATCCATTGCCTCGCATTGATGACCTTTTCGATCAACTTCTACATGCAACACACTTCTCCAAGATTGATCTTCGTTCAGGTTATCATCAAATTCGTATACGAGAAGGCGATGAGTACAAGACAGCTTTTCGAACAAAGTATGGACACTATGAATGTTTGGTCATGCCTTTTGGGTTAAACAATGCCCCGGCCACATTCATGACATTAATGAACGACATCTTCAGGCCTTTCCTCGATAAGTTCGTCATCGTTTACCTCGATGACATCCTCGTTTTCAGCAGATCCCTACATGAGCACAAACAACATCTTCACCAAGTTTTTGAAGTTCTCCGCGCAAATTCTCTCTACATCAACATTGAGAAGAGTGAGTTCTTCAAGACCCAACTTGAATATTTGGGACATGTTATTTCAGCTCAAGGTATCTCTGTGGATCCCAAGAAGGTCGAGGTAATCCGAAACTGGCCTACTCCTAAGAATGTTCATGATGTCCGCTCTTTTCTCGGATTGGCAAACTTCTACCATACAAAGGTATATCAGTTTTTCGAAATCGCAGCTCCTATGTCCGAATTATTGAAAAGCACAGCAATTTTTCAGTGGCTTCCCGAAACAGAGTATAGTTTCCAACAACTCAAGCAAGCACTCACTACCACACCAGTTATGGCTATTGCTGACCCAAACCTTCCATTTGAGGTCATGACCGACGCTTCCGACATCGCTACAGGAGCAGTCTTGATGCAAGAAGGCAGAGTTATTGCTTTTGACAGCCATAAACATTCTGATACCCAAACCCGATATCCGGTTTATGATAAGGAGTTTCTTGCTGTTGTACATGCTTATCGCTCTTGGAAACATTATCTCATGGGTGCCGACTCTGTGGTCAAGACAGACCATCACTCTCTCAAGTACATCTTTACTCAGCCAGTCATGAACGCTCGACAAGCACGCTGGGTTGAGTTTCTGGCCAACTTTCACATGACCATTGAGTACATACCAGGACTACGCAATGTAGTTGCAGATGCTCTCAGCAGGTTACCTCTAGCATCAGCCATGGTAATCTCTACATTATCTGTGGATGTTCCGAACTCATTCAAAGGAAAGTATTTCAATGATAAAGACTTCGGCACCGCAATACAGGTTCTTTCCAAAGATCAACCTTCGACTTCCGAACAAAAGATTTTCTCATCCTATTCTTATACGGACGACCTTCTGTATTATCAAGATCGCGTCTGTGTACCACATGACAAGGATGTTTGACGTCTTTTGTTAAAAGAGCATCATGTAGTTCCTTATGCTGCCCATCCAGGCATCAATAAGACTTATCGGTTACTCAGTGCAACATACTACTGGCCTCAGATGAAAAGAGATGTCATCAACATGGTTACATCTTGCTTATCATGTCAACAAATGAAAGCAAGTCGATGACTTCCAACAGGACTTCTTCAGCCTCTTCCAGTTCCAACTGAAAGGTGGGAAAGTATTTCCATGGATTTCATTACAACACTACCACAATCCTCTAGAGGTAACACTCAGATTATGGTAATTGTTGATCGATTGTCCAAAATGGCACACTTTGTTGCTTGCAAAAGCAGTGCACAGGCCCCGGACATAGCCAAACTCTTTATACAACACATCTTCCGACACCATGGATTACCCAAGAATATCATATCCGACAGAGATCCTAAGTTTACCAGTCACTTCTGGATTTCACTGTTCGAATCTTTGGGTACAACTCTACTGTTCAGTTCAGCCTACCACCCAAAATCAGATGGACAGACTGAAAGAGTCAACCAAGTTCTGGAAGAAATGCTTCGACATTATGTTCAGTCACGCCTCGCAGCCTGGGAAGAGTATCTACCACTCCTCGAGTTTGCTTATAATAACTCTTTCCATAGTGCCATCAGCATGACTCCATTCCAAGCAGCTTATGGACACACTCCGATTGTACCAACAAATTTTGTACTTCAACATCAAGTGGCCCTAGCTGATCAATTGGTTCAAGAAATGCAAGACATTCTACTGCAAGTCAGGGATCATATGCGAAAAGCGCAAGAGCGGTATCAACGGTCTGCCAACAAACATAGACGTCACCTGGAATTTAACACTGGTGATATGGTGCTATTATTTGTAGCCCCACATCGCTATAAGACGGTTAAGTCTGTGTTTCCTAAGTTGCGACCCAGATACTATGGACCTTTCCGGATCGTCAAGAAAAATTCACCTTTAAGTTATAAATTGGAATTACCACCATCATGGGGTAAAATCCATCCAACATTTCATATTTCTTGGCTAAAAACGTACATTCCAGGCGATGAAGCAGTTCCTCCTGCAGGTGATTATGTCCCAGAAATCGAAGACGATTATGTTCTCCTTATTCCTGAGCATATTCTGGACCATCGACAGCGAGAGACTCGACATCGACTTATCACGGAATTCCTTGTTCTTTGGCGAGATCTGGACGACTCCGACGCTACTTGGCAGTCTGATGAAGACTTACAGCAGTACCCTGATCTTTTACAGCAGTATTTTCAGAATCTACCATGATATTTTCTACATCGGTTCATTATCTCCACCAGGGTCTTCTTTTGAGTGGGAGGGGATGTCACGATCTGTGACGTATTCCTTTCTCTTTCTAGACTTATGGATGGTTTAATGAATGGACACTTGTGGAAGGGTATGACCTTTCGACGGGACACTTGCCCTTTCGACGGGACACTTCCTGATGAGGCACAACCCTTCACAAGAGACATTCTAATGAAGAGACATTCCTATTGTAATGTACCCTCTCATCAAGGGTCACACCCTTCACAAGGGGTACACACCTCTTCATGCACATACCCTTTGGAGTACACACCTTTTCATGTGTGACTCTTCACTCTCTATATAAGAGAGGCCAAATTGTATGGATGACAATCACATCCACCCTACAGATATTCAAGCAATACAGTTATTCCTTGTTCTCTGCTATATCAGTCTCTTTTCTGTTCCTTAGCACAGTTCTAAATATAGTAAATCTAGGATTTCTTACAACCCATGTCCATGCTGAAACTCTGGTGACTGTGGCATGAAAGAGTGGGACTGAGTCCGGAAACTGGACGGTGACTGAGTGAGGAACGGAGATGACAGTGGAATGGTTGAGGCAGTCCCAACGGGGTGTGGGAGGGTGCGCTGACTGAAAGGGAGAGGGGAGAGTGAAGTGTAATGCGGCACAGTGTACGACACCTCCAAAGTAGGGGTCATAAGCTGTGAGAGAGCTATAAAAGGAGAAGAGGGGAAGGGAACAACAACCGGCGCCATGGGCATAAGTATGTCACTAATCATAGATGTAGAGGGAGCTGAGACTGGAACTAGAGCTGGGCCTGAAGCCGGGACTGAAGTCGAAGTAGAGATAGAGATAGAGATAGAGGGAACTGAGGCTGGAGCTGAAAACGAAACTGACATTGTAGCGAGAGTTGAGGTTGAGGTAGAGATCAGGATGGCAAAGCAAACTCTATCTTCTGTGACAGCCAAAGTTGCATTGCCATAGCCAACAATTCTGTCTTTCATTCTTGCATGAAACACATTGAAAACCATTATCATTATGTACGGGATTGTATTTCTGATGACTTCACTAATCTCATCTATTGTCCATCTGAGGACAATGTGGCGGATATCTTAACCAAAGCCCTGTCAACAGATCTTTTCTTACGACATCAACATGGCTTGGGGATCAGAGACATTCTCACAATGTCAAGGGGGGTTGTGAAGTGATTCACAATGACATTGTTTTCATGTACTCCCATAGGTTGCATATCCATTTGTTTGAATTTGTGCAACCATGGTACTTTAGGTACTGCAGGGTACACCTGAGACGTTTCCAGGGTTCTTTCAGCCATATCTTTCAAAGGAGATTTATAAGAGATTACAAAGATATGGTGTTGTAGGCATAAAGTCAACCCTATGGTTGACCAATAGTACTTGGGTACTATATATACCAAGGTATTGTTTCATTTGAACATTTCTATTAGAGCTTTTGTGTGTGCACTCTTGCTCACTTGTATTCACAACCTATCTCCACTTTGTTCCTACACCATCTATACCTTGCACACCATATGGGAGCAAGGGACGGTAGATTCTCGACTACCAAAGGTATGTGCGCTTCTATAAGGCTTGGCCTGTAGGTATTCACAAAGTGAGGCATCTGTTGGCTATATAGCCCCCCACCTTGGTTGTTTGTACCCCGTTGCTAACATTCCCTAGGTAGTGAGTTGGGTTCTCTAGAACCAAGCTGGACAACATACAAAAATATTGTCTTGTACTTTCTTCCATGATCAATGCACACGGATAGTTGACTTGTATGCTCAAGAATTAATAGAAGGTTCTTTTCTTTGGGTGAAAAAAAGAATGCATGGAAAAGGAAGACTACAAATGAAAGGTGAAGGAAACAGGAAGAGTTGGGAGAAAAAAAGAATGCATGGGAAAGGAAGACTACAAATGAAAGGTAAAGGAAACAGGAAGCGTTTCTCATATCCTAGAAGTGGAATCAAAACTCTGTAATAGTTCTAAGGAGATTCCGAACTTAGAGAGAGTTTAGAGGCTTCCAAATTTTGGAGACAGTCTTGTCGACTATAAAACTAAGACATGAAAAGTCCAAGATTATATGGATTTTGATTTTACTAATTAGTCTTGTGTAAATCTGTGAATTGTTCCACTATCATAAGAACTTAATACAATTCAAGAGTTATTTCTATTTTTCTTGAATCCTCAAGTTTTCCTATTCATTAAAACAAGAGGCAAGGATCCTCTAGGTCTGCTTCAGCCAAGAGAACGTCTTTTCTCAAAGAGTGGAGAGGTGGCCCTTTCTATTTTCAAACCATCACAAGCATGAGGTAGCACTTCCATTTCCAGCCCTAGTCCTAGTTCTTCTCAAGTTTTTCATTTGTTCATACTTTTTTATGGTATTTTACCACAAGTTTTTCATGATCCGCATGATGAATCTATGCCTTGAGTCTCTTCTCTTGGCTATTTATTTCATACTTGATAGAAGTCTATTTCAAGAATAAATAAATAAAACGGGTTTTCACCAAGAGTGACACAAGGGAGGAAGTAACATCCTGTAAAGAAGAGATATGTGATCATCTGCTACCCAAGTCACTACCTTTGTAAGTCTCATGGGTGCTCATCAATGCCTAGTGGTATCTACTATAAAGAGTGCCACATCTTTGGTTTGGGTAGCCACCACCAACTTGTAATATGTGCTTAACCCTCTCTCAAACAAGCAGCGGTATCTACCTCTGATCTCATAATACCTAGGGCATCTCATCAGCAGTGTGTGTGTATGGTGTGTGTCTACATGTGTGCATGGTACAATTTCACCACTCAAGATGAGCATGTATAGACATGGGTACAAACACATAAGCACTTGGCTTGCTAGACCTACGCACAGATCTTTTAGTTTCATACACCATTGTAATCCAAAATCACCAATTAGGGATTGTGAAGAACGTTAAAGTTGTGTGCATCTCATAGTGAGTGAGGGCTTCAATGTGGGTGTGCTTGCCCTTTTCAAGATAGGTTAAACTCAGTGTTTGTGCCTATTTCAAGGCTGTTTTGCAAGGCACTATGGCCCAGTTTATAGGGCAGGAGGGCCAGCCCATTTTGGGGCTTGACCCTGGTCGAGTCAACGGACCAGCAGGTCGGGTCACAGCCCCTGGGTCGGCCACTGCCAGGCCTTAATAAGGCCCAGCCTTTCTCCATTGTTGGCATCTTTTGGGGCTATTTCTATTCCGAAGTATATACCATTACCATAGCCTCTCTCTCTCTCTCTCTCTCTCTCTCTCTCTCTCTCTCTCTCAACATGCTACAGCTCTCATATAGTTGCTAGTCTCTGGGTTATATCTGATTTTACTTGAGCTATTGAGCTCTGTAGAGTTATCAATTTATCAGCTTTTCAATTTAGCAGTCTTAGCACTCAGCAAGGGCCTTAGTGCGCCCTTTGCTCCAGCCCACTGAGGCTTGTATGAGATCATCTTTTTTGGTGTACTTTGTACTTTGTCCCATAGACCCACGAGGCCCTCCGCGGACGTTAATACATCTTTCTTTCTTTCTTTTCTCTCTCCCCGTACCAGTCCATCGTACCCTCTCCGTTTAGCCCGTACCAATCTGTAGTACCAGATTCATATCTCCCCGTACTAGTCCCGTACAGGCATCAGTTCTTATTGGTGGAGTTAGGGGGGACAGGTTTGAAATTACTAGATCAGTCCACCAGGGATGCCCTTTAGCCCCCTTTCTGTTCTTATTTGTAGCTGAAGCTATGAGCTATTACATTAGAGCTCAAGCTGATATTGTAGGGATCATGCTTCCTTTGAGGCAGGAGGATGAGCTCTTAGAAAGTGAGTTGGCAAATGATACGACTGTTTTTTTGGATGCCACTCCACAAACATTGACTTCATTCAGGACGGCATTGGATTTATTTTGCATTGCAGCAGGTGCACACATTAATTGGAACAAATCCAATGGCTTTTGGATCAGTGATGATAAGGACACTCCAGACTGGGGGAATGACATAGGGTTCACTTGGATTCAGAAAGGTGTTTTCGTCAGATATCTGGGATGCCACGTTGGGGTGGGCATCTCTCCAGCACAGCAGTTTGCTCCCGTGTTAGAGAGTATCAGGAGGAAACTCGTCTTTTGGAGTTCTGCCAGACTTGACCTTGCATCCAGAGTTGTGGTTGTGAACCAGGTATTATTGGCCACTACCTGGTTCGTTTGCTCTTGTTGGTGCATGTCTAGAGGTTGTATCGCTCAACTCATGAGACCTATCGGGAACTTCCTATGGAGCGCCTTAGATGGCACCTCAAATGTTGTAGCCAGGGTGGCTTGGGAGACCCTCATTCTCCCTACAGAAGGAGGCCTCAATAGCAGCGTATGGCCTTGCTCTGCAAGTTTATAGTACATGGATTGATGCCTCGACAGGAGCCCTGGAAAGATTTCTTCTCGCGTAGCATTTCGTCTTATACTCCATCTCATGGGGGAGATTGGATGGACAGCATCAGATGGATATTTACTTCAGCCCATCTCAAATCTCTCCCTTCCCCTCTCATGGCTGCTATTCTGAAAGGTTGGGGCAGCTTCTAAAACACTCTTTGCAGAGTTCCACCCACCTCTCGTGAAGAAATTCACAGGCTGCCAGTCGTGGAATGACTCAATTTTGGATGACCATGGCAGGCCACTTGGAGTGTCACACTATATGTAGTGGTCTAGATGGGAGAGGGGACCTACTTCTACAGTAGGCGCCTGGCAGGCCTTTAGGAGACTTCCAAAGGATCAGAGACTTTTAGCAGTTGGCCACCTCAGAGGGAGTGCAGTCAAGATATAGCAGATAGAGGCAGCCATTCTGCCAAAGTGGATTGACACAGATGACATGCCGATCACAAAGTCCACTTGGTGGGGAGCGTTCTCAGGGACGGGCATTCCGTTACAAATTATTGCCCTGCAGGACGCACATGAGGATACCCTAGTCTTTGATGTTCAGTCGGGAGGCAAACTTACCAAATCTTCTGATGATATTCTTTTGGAGGTTGCCTTTCAGCCTGTCAGGATTGCAGGTTTCATGGAGTGGGGCAAGGATTCACAGTGGTATCTTGACCCCGATCCTCTTCTCCTTGCGCTGGGGTCTTGGAGACTCTGGTTATATGGTGGTTCCCCTATTAGGTTCTTGCAGTGGGACCCAAGGGAGTGGGAATGGATTGATGATGGGCACCGAGAGAAGAGCTTCCCCTTCTTTCGCTATACAGTCAGAAATACCCAGAGATTTCAGCTCGGCAGTAGAGGTTGGAGGCCCTCCAGAGCCCCGCATTGGGATATTTTTCATATTTCTCCAGTTGTGCGGAAAAACTTTTGGTGTAGGCTCTGGAAATCCCTCAGGAAAAGAAAGATCACTCTTTTCTTTTGGCTTTCTTTTCACGAAGGGATTGCAGTGAACCAGTGGAGATCCAGGTTCGGGGTTGACCCTACTTGTCCTTGTTGCCACATTGCAGTTGAGTCAGTACAGCATTGCCTTTGGGGGTGCAGACAGGCAAGGACGGTCTGGAAAGCTATTGCTAGGATTTTCAGTATCTTTCATACAGCACCTTTCTATATGACCTAGGGTTCAGTAGCATGGTTATCTCTTACTGGCCCTAGCTCTCATTATACGGCGACACTCAGTGGAGTCTTGTTCCCTCCAGGATGTTCCCTTCACTCCTTTCAGAGCTGCTCATGCCTCAGTAGACACGTCTTGGGAGATTCTGGCTAGCATTGCAACTTGGCATATTTGGAGAGCCAGGTGTACAGAGGCGATGGAGGGTATCCAGGTTCACCCTTCCCAAGCTATGGCCAATATTTGGGCCGACACAGTACACACTTTGATGGCCATCTAGGCGAGCATGCAGGGATCCTCCAAAGCAGCCACTACCAAGAGAGTCACTTTTTTCAGAGTTTGGAGAGGATCTCCTTTCTTCTTTGAGTCTCCCTCAGGGTTGAGGTGGCATTTTCAGCCTCCGCCTTGGTTTTTTATTAGCTCCTTTTGAGCTGTTTTTTCCTCATGCATAGCATGATGTACTCCCGCATTTGAGCTTGCTCTCGTGGTTTTCATTCATACTTAATGAAGTAATTATCATTTTAAAAAAAAACAAACCAACAAGATGAAGGGAAATAGAGCTTATATATCTGAAGAGCTCACTCCGACTCAGCTCAAACAAAAAGCCAATGAACTCACCAAAGTGAAGGAAGCACGCAAAGAGGGCAAATGGGTAGTTTATTGAGATAGGCAGGCACTCATTCGAGACTTCAGACCTAGACCCAAAGACTCTCAGTTTTAAACTGATGTTATTCAGACCAATTTCAAAGTAGTATTTGGAATGTAGTTATGCTATAATAAATGCCACGTGCACTACTCGACTCTCTGGTCTGTCCAGATGTTGTAAGTATATTTTGACGTCTTGCACCTTGTCGAGGTGATTTGGTGGCTCAGCAAATCCCATGCAGGGTCCACAAGAGGATTGGCAGCAGAGGTCGGCTGTTTGCTCGGCCTTTTGGTGCAGCTTCCACAGATCTGTGCCCATCCCGAGCTACTGGCAAGTGCAAGAGGCGGCTGGGCGGTCTGCACATGGTGTCAACAACGAAAGGGGTAAGCAGTGGGGTATTGTCTCGGCCCAAATCTCACCCACCATTATTGCATCACCATGGACTAAACCATCGCCTGTGTCTTGACCAAGTACATATAGATCTACTGGGGACCGTTTCTTTTGTCAAGATCAGAAGCAGAGGTGGTGAGGAAGAAACAGTTCCAGGCACAGTTCAATGGCTCCCCCATGCACAAGTAAGGAGGACAAGTTGAATGGAGCTAATTATGCTCATTGGAGACTTCAACTCAAGGTTTGATTAATTCACAATGGGCTCTAGGAGCTGGTCAAGGGGTTCGAAAAGAAACCTGAGCATCCTACAAACCCAAAGAAGTGGACCAAGGATCAGGAGGACAAGTTTCTTGAGGAACTTGCGGACTGGGAGGATTGAGACTCAAAGGCACACTCCGTATTGGTTCACACCATCACCCAGGAGGTTTCTCCGGTGGTGCAGACTCTCAACAGTGCATTTGAGGTCTGGTCCAACCTATATGCGAGGGACTCAACGATGAGAGTTGTCACTCTTCAGGGGCAGCTTTAAAATCTGAAGTTCCCATATGATGCAGCCCTTCCTGATGGAGTCCAAGTTCCTCCACAACCAGCTTTTGTCTATGGGAGCTGGTTAGACATCCCTTCAGTTAGCAGCATTGATTCTCACCAAACTTCCACCAGCATAGGATATGGTCTCCTGAGCATTACCTATGTATTAAGGAAGAATAATATAAAGAAATGCTCATGATGGAGTCTCAAGAACTTCTATACTATGGAATGTGGGCACAATTGTATGCATAATACACATTCAAAAACAATCTTACACACGCATCAGCACGAGATTTATAATCTTCGCATAATAACTTTGCCCTTGTCAAAAACTCAACTGCAAATCCTACATTGCCTGCTATATCCTATTGAAACAGAGAAGAAGATATCATCACTTCGCATGTGGGTACAAAAAGCAATACACAGCTTTTCAATTAGAAATTACATAACGCGAAAATTACCAAGCCCAACTCATAGCCAAAGCCCAGCCTGTCAATCCATAAACTCAATTGTCCAATCAAGCTGGGGCAGGGATCCAGATTTTAACACTAAACTTCCATGATGCATCATGTTCAAGACTCAATTAGTACCAGATGTAATAGATGTGCTTCTTTAAATATTCTTACATACTTTTGGCGCCCCCAAACAAAAGCTTACTGGCATTGATACTATCTTTTGCAATCAACCATTTTAGAGGCATAGTATATGCTTTTGCCTATCTCATTGCTATATCTAGTAAGCTGCTAATTGCATGCAAAGCTCAGATAATGTTTGACGATACATGAGGAAAATTTCAGCACAAACAAAAGGTATCAACTTTTGAGAAAAGAAATTACCTCCCCAATACGAGGGCTGATAACGTTCAGATCCTCATGCAAGCCTTTCAAAGGTGGATCATAAGAATCAAAAAACTGAACCAGACTGCACAGATAGATATAAATAAGATAATATTTGCTATGCAGGCCCTAAAATCTTTATTTAAACAATAGTAAAATGGTGAATCTTTATTCAAACAATAGTAAAATGTTGACTGAGAACCCTTGTACTTGAGGATGGATTGTGAATTTACAATGTCAACTCGGTATACAAGTCCTTTTTAGTATGCTTATGCCAACAATTGTATGGGTTGTTTGAACTTTGACCTTTCCTTCTCAACAATTATTGGCATTTATTAACAACTTAGTATGAAAGAAGGAGCCAAAAGAAAGAAGGATATAAAAGGCTCACCCAAGCTTACCGATGATAGAACTCGTAGTCTCTTCCACTCTTGAGCACAGTATGTGTGAGATTGTAAGTCTGCAGCAACATTTTTCTTGGTACCTGCAAATCCAAGAGAAAGTGACAACCTATCAGAGTAAAGATAAGACCATGGCAGTCAACAATGCTGTCATTGAAGCTATTAACAAACATGCAATCTCTATCCAGACCCACATAAATGTGCCCGTATAGATTAAATGGTCCACACACCCACGCACAAATGCATCCATACATACAGACACGAGAGAGAGAGAGAGAGAGAGAGGGAGAGAGAGAGAGAGAGAGAGAGAGAGAGATTAACATCCGCAGGAGGCCTCGCGGGCCTATGGGACAAAGTACGGAATCAAGTAGCTCATACAGACCACTGTGGGCCAGGGCAAAGGGCTCACTAAGGGCCTTGCTGAGTACTAAGATGCTATACTAGTACAAAATAGCAAAGTTAAAATGCAAAATGAGAGTGACATGAAGATATCAATTGCTCAGAGCTAGAGTCCCAAGTGCGTGGACCGGCCCTACATATCCAAGCTCCATGATGGCTCTCTGATGCCATGCAAAGAGCTCATGTATCTGCATCTATCGGGATGTCTCCCGTGGTGGTGGAGGACGTGGTCTCCTCGATCTCTGGATCCAATGGGCTATGTCAAGAGTGATGCCTCGCCTCGGTCGATCTCCCCTAAGGAGAGCTGAGATAGGTCGAACTTCGATCGTGTGTGCTCTGGTCGTCTGTCGCACCGTGTACGGTCTCTGTGTCCCTCGTCTGGCAATGTTGTGTCGGCTACCTCTACTGATCCATATATCTCTCATGTCGACTAGCTCCTCCTCCTCTGTCCCAGAGTGCCATGGGGCCGAGTCAAATGCATAGAAATCCGTGACCTATCTCTGCACTTGGTCTACCTCGGTACCTTGTGGTGCGGTGGTCCCATGCTCCTACTCTCTGATATGTCATGGTAGTATCTCCTTGTGTCATCGCATCTCCATCAAGAAGAGCCCAATGCAAACCTGGTCTTGGAAGTGGATCACTCGTGAGAGTGGGCCAAATTCGTACCCCTCCTGAAAAAGGCAGTGGTAGCGCCCTCGGATCTCATAGTAAGCTAGGCAGACACACAGAAAGTGCTCCTCTCTCTCGACCGTCCCCATCGTGCACAACCAACAAGTCCGCTGCTCTCTGGGTATGCGTGCAGCTCTCCCTGTCTCGATCCTCAGCTAGTGGGATGAGACCCGCATCTATCCGATGGCAATCCTCAGTGCGTGTGAGACTCCTCTGTCCTCGAGATACTGAGGTCTGATGATGAGCCCGTCTTCCGATACTCTCAGAAAGTGGTCATAGCCGAGCTGGGTCTTGGTGGGGAACTCCTGGTCCCCCCCCCCAAGTGCGAGATGTGTGGAGCTGGAGGAGATCTAACCATATGATGTGGTTAATCTCATCTCGTGGGATTAACTCGGGCGGTGCACCCATGCTATACTGAAACAGGGGAAGCCGATCCATCTGAATCACAGACTGGCGAACCATGCGGTGATGCGTGCAAAACATGATGTACCTGCCCCACTCTCAAATAGTCGTATGAAGGACTCTAGTGCCAGTCTCGAAAGTCTCTCACGAGGTAGGTCCCAAACTATGTGGAGGAAAGTCACTCTCTGAAAGATGGCATCAACCTGGAGAGGGGTCATGGCAAACTATGCATGTACTATCTAATCGGGGACCGAGGGCTTACTCTGAATCATCCTGAAGCCCATAATCACCTGCAGCCACTCGAATCTCTTCCACTCTGCTGCTGAAATATCACGCCCCCAAAACGGTTCCGCATACATGGCGATCGGCCTCACTAGAGTGTCGAAAAGCCAACACTTCGTCGGTGGATCTTGAAAGTTCGCCTGAAAGCACTGTCGCTCTAGTCGGGCCAAGGCACCATGCCCTCGTGTGAGTCGTGCTCTGGCTGCGTGGGTCATCGTGAAAACTCGCCCTGTGAAAACTGTACCCAAGTATGTGTAGGACTGCACAATCTCCACTGGCTGACTTTGGTATGTAAAGCTATGTCGGTGAAGCACTGTGTAGGAGGTGTTGAAGATCATGACCTTGGTCTTCCCAAGGTTAACCATCAGGTCTCTCTCTTTGCAGAACATCTCTAGAGCCTCTAGATGTCTCTGTAGTCCCTCTGCCGAAGATGACAGGAGGACTATGTCATCCGCATTGAGTAGAATCTGTATCATCAAGTCCGCTAGTGGTGCTCCCTCGCCTCCTAGGCGGTCTATGAAAGATGTAATCTCATCAAGGTAGAGTCCGAAGAGAGTCGGTGAGAGAGGGCACCCCTGCTTTACTCCGATCGTGCTCTCAATCCAGTCTGATAGGCCTCCTAGGGCACGAACTCTCCCTCTAACGGACTCGTATAGGCTCACCACTCCCCAAATCAAAACCTCTGGAATCTGCATATCCTGTAGTCTCTTGATCATGCGGGATCACGAGACAGTGTCGAAGGCCTTCCGAAAGTCTACAAAACAAGCGTAGACTTTATGGTGTCTCGACCTCGCCTCCTCAATGATAGCCCTCAAGGTGAAGATGTGGTCTAGAGTGGAGTGATGTCTCCGGAAGCCTACTTGCCCTAGAGCACGCTGCCCATGTGCCTCTGTATGACTGCTGATCTCCCTCTCCGGTATCAATCCATAGATCTTGGCCAGCGTGTGGCCAATCATGAGAGTGTGATAGTTCCCAGTATCCATGGGGTCACCTGCTTTGTGTATCGGTACTATGGTGGTGGTACTCCATGAGGGTGGGAAGCCGTGACATAAGGCATGGTTGAACATCTGTGCTAGTACCGGAGCCAAGACCTCCTGTCCATGATCAAAGTGCTCAATCCGTAGTCCCTTATGGTCCTGTGCTCTCCGGTTATGAAGCCGGCTGAGTGCAGCCCGCACATTCTATGCAGTGAACAAGTGGCAAGTGGTAGGCCAGGGCATAGTGGACATATAGGTGGTGCCTGCACCGGGACATCATAAAGAGAGCGTGCATAAGTGTGCCAAACACCAAGGTCTCTGATGGGTATAGGTGGCTTCCCCTTCGATAGAAGCCCCCATCCAATGGTGGGATCTCCCCCTCGAAATGAACTGATCACCTCGTCCATTCTATGGATGAGGAAGGCCCGCCGCTTACGACGTGTCAGTCGCCATGAAATCCGATGTGCCTCGGGTGATGTCAAGTGGCCAAGGGCTAGCTCACGTGTGAGGTGAGCTCTCATCTCTCTGCACTCATCATCATACCAAGGATTCTATGGCATCTTTCCTAGTGAGGCACGTGCAGATCAAGTCGTGGGGAAAGACTTGATGGCTACGTCCATAACTACCGTGGAAAGGGTGTCTGAGGCGTGGGCGAGGTCTACAGCATCTCCAAGTAGTAGGGCTGGAAGTCCCTTCACCAAGTTGCTCACATAGATGGGTCCAGGGCACGATAAAAGTGAGCCTGTACACGAGTGGGCGCGGGGGGACCCTCTCTATGGCTAGCATAGTGGTAGAGATACAAAAGGCTAGGTACGAGTGATCAGCCCCGAGTGGGGGAGGGGGCACAATGAGGTCGTATATCCGTGAGGTAAAGGTCAAGGGACCCAAGAGGTAGTCCACTGTGCTTGTCCCTCCGCCATGTGGAAAACAAGTGAGACCACCGGATGATGGCCATCTCTGTAGACCATTATAAATTATCAAATCATGAACAGCCCCTAGCTCAAGTAGATGTCGTCCATACTCTTTTACTTGTGGTGCATCTGCAAAATGTCTCACTATCCCGAGCTCGGCTTCATCTAGTTCTAGTACTATGAGGCCTGGAGAATTCGGTGATATCATCTGAATCGACTCATATAGAATGTGCCCTTCTGTGGTGACCTCACGTGCATAAGATCAGGTATGTGGGGGGAAATAGCACACTGCTATAAGAATCAGTCCTGTGCCTGGTAGCTGGACTCGTATCCACATGTGTCGCGCATGCTCCTCTCTCCGTGCCACTGATATGAGAGGTCTCATGTGTGATCTAAAGAGGATAGCCACTCCCCCCGAACCCTACACGCCAGTGTCTCTCGTCTCCTTCCTATGAGATGACTCCCATGTATATCCTGTCACGGTGGGCAATCCTCTCTCGGGGCTCTCATGTGTCTCAGTGTAGAAGACCATATCTCTGTCAGTGTATGTCTCCGAGAAACCACCTGGATCAGACCAGAGTGTGCCATTGCAATTCCACACTGCAATTCTCAGTCCACTTTGTGTCCCTCTGGTCCGCCACCGTCACAATTCACCCTCCTCTTTCTCTTCCTTTCCTTCCTTCTCCCCCCAGTCCTGATCTCCTCTCTCTCGGATGATCACTCTATCATCTCTCTATGCAGCCCATTTCCCTGCTTCTCTTACTGCCATGACATGTACCATACCTTCCCTCCAGCGTTCCTACTGTAGGAGGGTAAGGTCATCGTCCAGGTAGATCCAGGTTCCTTTCATGGTCACCCTTGTGCTCATGAGGGTCTTCCTATCCATGGCTGTTCGTAGCTTCATCACAAGTGGCCTTGTGGGTGCATCGGGCTTACCAACTCTCCAAGCTGTCTCACATGTCAGGTTCACACCGATTTTGGTAAACAATGCATTTGCATCTGCCATAGGGGTATCTCCTACTGTGAGGCCTCGGACTAAGACATTTAGGGCTTTATTGTTTCTCCTTTTATCCTCCTCTAGAGCATCTGAAATGAACTCTTTCTTGGGGACAGCAGTGCCTTTCTTGACCACGTCGCTCCATTCTAGAATTGCAGCCTCTCCTTTCTTGATTTTCTGGCTGAATTCAGCATGTTTACCCTTCATAGTGCCTTGCACGGATGCCAAGTCTTTTCTGAGTTTTTCATTCTCAGATTTCAGCTCATTTATGATCCTGCATCCTTCTTCTGATGTCCCCTTTGCCCCTTTGATCTGCCTCATTTGTTCCTTGATGATATTCAGCTCCTCGTGTAGGGATGATTGAAGCTCCCCTTCATCTCCGTGTGTGTTTGCTTTCAATTTTGCATTCTCATCTTGAAGACTAATCACCTGAGCTTCCAAGCTCTCTATTTTGGATGTAAAAAAACTGTTTTTCACGTCCATTTCCCGCATCATATCCATCTGCATTTTCCCAATTTCTTTTGCCCATTTTGCATGCATTTCTTCTTTCCACCCCTTCATGGCATCATTCATCTGAGCACGTATGTTTGCAAGCTCATCCTTCTTGTATTCTTCCAGTTTCTTTTGTAGGCATTCAATTTCAGCATCCTGTAGCTTACATACCTCTTTGATAGTGGATAGGCATACTTTGACATTCCCATCTTCTACTTTCTGCCCTTTGGTCCAGATTATGCTGTATTTTCTGTCCTTGTCCCCTCTAGTTTTCTGATCGGGTGAGCTTTCCATAGCCTCTCCCCTTTTCTCTGATATTGTTTACTGATTTTTCTGCTTTTTTTTCCTGCTCTTTGGGCTGCCCATAACAGTCGTTCTTGGTTTGATTCTTGATTTCTTGCAGGTCAGGAGCTGGTTGGAGCAGAGGTATAGGGTTGGAGTCGAGACGTGGCCCCTGTTTTGATGGCTGTAAGGGGGCCTGTGTACCCTGGTGGCAGCCCCTTGACGTTGGCGGGCCTGGCGCAGCTTGAGCTCAAGCATTAGGTACGGCGGGGGGGGGGGGGGGGGGGGGGCTAGTAGCCCGTGCGGTCTGCGCAGGCCCTTGTGGCCTGCATTGCTGTATCTAACAGAGGTCAGGGGTGGCACGATGAGGCGTAGTAGGTGGTGGGTGTGGCGAAACAGGTGGTGGGGGTGGCACAGCAGCTCCAAGTGGCCCGGTGGCCTGGAATCAGTCGTGCAGCGACAGGGAGCCCATGCGGGGGCTAGGAGACAGCCCACGGGGCTGGGAGAGATCCCGCATCAGTCAAGGGCCTTGAGGGAGGCCGGTGCAACAGCCAGCAGCCCGTCGAGGTACAGCCCGCCCAAGATCTTGGAGAACCCACATGGTTGGGAGAAGGTAGGCCGGGGGGGAGAGAGAGCTCGTAGGGCTGGGCGGGGGAGGGAGGGAGGCTAGGCGAAGAGCCTGAGCGGAGAGGCATTATATTAAAAGTCTTCGGAAGACCAAAAAGGGCCTCTGAAAAAAAGGAAAGAAGCACTCCAACCCCCAACATGGAAGGAATTTCTCCAAGAGTAATCTGTGCATCCGTCCTCTGTCGGTTATGTCATGTCACTGGTACAATGAACTACATTAGGTGGAGCCACCACATGGGCATCAACACCCAAAACAAATACAAAATCCATAATCCATAGTCAAAAGGGAAAACCTCTTTGAGTGGAAGTCAGTGAGAGTGTCAACTCGAGGAGGGGGAGTCGGTGTATGAGGTTGTGGTGGCGACAGAAACCCTGTGATAGGGTGTTGGTGGCTGCCAGTCTGTCGAACCCGTTGAAGTCTCCTGGATGTAGCCCTGCGGCGAACAAGTGCTAGTGAGCATTGAAGCAAGGTCCACTAGCGTGATATGTGCCTCAGTGCGTTGCTAAGTCTGGCGTGTCTCTGACTCTTTGAATCTTGCTTTCAACATGGCCCCACCATTGGGCGGCTCCCTTGGTGATGTTGAGGGAAGCAATGTAGCTTGTCTGCCTCAGAAAAAGGTTGAGACTTGAAGTAGAAAGAGAGATTATTCAGCCATTGATCCAATTTCTTAAGATTCAAGGAGCCATCAAACGCAATGAGGTCGAAAGATGTATCAACCTTCAAGCACTTGGTGAAGCTAGTGCCTTGCGAAAGTGAGTGAACCTCCAAGATGAGAGGATCCTCCTTATAGTTAAAAGTTGACGACTCCATGTAGAGTAGAGCCGCTGCCTTTGTTAAGTATGTGAACTCCATCATCACTTGCTCCATTTGTTACTTGCTCAGGAGAGGGAGCTGAAGGGTCGCGTAGACAAAAGAGAGCACGTACAAGGTACAAGGGTCGATGATAAACGCCGTCACGTCAACTAGGATATGTGAAAAAAAGGAATACAAGGTACTTGTACCTAGACCTAGGACTAAGTGTCCTAGGTGTCACATAGGACTAAGTGTCCTATCTGGCCTAAAAGGCACTAACACTACAAGTGCCTATATTTATGCCTACAAGGCACATACCATGGCCTATAGGGCATCACTAGAACCACCAGGAGATGGCCTACAAACCCCCCTCCATGGGATGAGCTGAAGTACTCTGGAAACATCTCAGAATACCTGGTATTTTCTGGTCATGGTGGCACATGTTCATCCAAAAGGATATAGCCACCTATGAATGTACAAGGGATGTCAGATCATGTAACAAAGGGAACCAAGTGTAAAGCCCGTCGGAAGACTTCGAACTTGGGACGAGAAAGTGCCTTTGTAAACATATCTGCTATGTTGTCCTCTGTGGGAAGATAGGACAACTCTATGTCTCCTACTGACAACCACTCCCGAACATAATGATAGTTAACTTCAATATGCTTGGTACGCGCATGAAACATTGGGTTACGCACAATGGCCAAAGCACTCTGGCTGTCAGTGTAGACAATAGTGGAGGATGTCTAGCGAATACCAAGATCTGTAAGTAACTGTCGAAGCCAAACACACTCTACTGTAGCGGTGAAAGCTGCCCTGTACTCAGCCTCACAGCTAGATGTGGCAACTGTTGGTTGCTTCTTGCTGAGCTAAGAGATACATGAATTGCCAAGCAAAAAACAATTGCCAGTATGTGACACTTCGGTGTCGGAACATCCTACCTAGTCACTATCCGTGTAAGCATGCAGATCACCATAGAAGAGAGCTAAATCTTGAGTGCCTCTGAGATATCTGAAGACTCTCTTCACTGCCTGCTAATGCTGTGAACTGGGCATGTGCATGAATCTGCTGAGCTGATACTGCATATTGTAAGTCAGGTCTGGTGTGACATAAATAAATAAGGCATCCAACAACCTACTGATAAAGAGTGATATCACATGGTGGGCTCCCATCATGAGCTGAGAATTTGAAGCCAGGGTCCACTGGAGTGGAGATTGGCTTGCAATCCTCAAACTGAAAACGATCAAGGAGCTGTCCAATATACTCGGACTGAGACATCATGATACCCCCCTCAACATGAGCAAACTGAATGCCCAAATAATAATGGAGCTGTCCCATGTCTGACATGTCAAAAATCTGCTGCAAATCAGCCTTGCAAGCTGCAATTTGCTGAGTATCTGGGCCCGTGATGAGCATATCATCCACATATAAAATCAGCACTAAAAAATCAGATCCACTCCCACGGACATAGAGAGTGGGTTCTGTGGGACTATTCTAAAAACCAAGGGATAGTAAGTGTGCATGAATTTTGGCATACCATGCCTTGGGTGCCTGCTTCAAACCATAAAGGGCTTTTCTAACCCGGCATACCTTATTTTCAGAATTAACAACCTCAAAGCCAGGAGGTTGTGTTACATATACTTCTTCCTGCAGATCCCCATGAAGAAAAGCAGTCTTGATGTCAAGTTGGTGCACTTGCCAATGATGATGGGCTGCAATGGCAATGACACATCTAATGGTAGTAATCCTGGATGTGGGAGCAAATGTCTCCTTATAGATGCTCATTTCTGTCATCACCTTATCTACTAGAGGATGCATAATTGCCTTGCTGCAATTTTTCATTCATAATGTCATTCTACTATTTGTAGCAGTCTTTAGCCATATGACCCATTTTACCACAATAGTAGCATTCAACATTGCTGTTTGCATTTTGGCCTCTCTGCCATCCACCACGACCTCTTTGGCTCCCCCTGCCTCTAGAGTTACCACGTCCTCCTCCAAAGGACTGGTTTTCTTGAGTTTGCTGCATATTCTGGTTTCTACCACGGCCTCCAGATCGGCCTCCTCTACCTCTACCTCTACCTCTACCTCTACCTCTTCCAGCATTTGAGTAGAAGACAGTTTCTTTCGAAGTTCCTCCCGAAGAAGATACACCACCATTTCTCTGCTCTTCACAAATTAGAAGAGCAAACAACTCCTCAAAATCTTCAATGCCCGTTAGGTGATCTATTCAGCACATGGTTGGCACACATCACTGCATCAAGCCAAAATTTATTGGGCAAAGACTTGGCCTTAAGCATGCATCTGGCCATCTCCATTGTGGACCTGTTTTTCCTTTCAGAACACGATTCTGCTGAGGAGTGTAAGGAGTAGTGCATGAGTGAATATGAGTGAATAATGCCCCGTGAAGACAGAAATGCATCAAACTCCTTTGACATATACTCTCCCCCCTATCTGTGTTGAGGGTGACAAGCTTGCATCCTGATTCATTCTCAACCATATTCAGCCATCTCTGAAAGCATGAGAAAACTTCAGATTTGGCTTTTAAAGGATATACCCAGCAATATCTTGTGAAATCATCAATGAGAGTCATGAAATATTTGTACCCTCCAATGGCATTTGTCCTCATTGGGCCACAGACATCACTGTGCACTAGCTGCAATTTCCTTTGTGAGAGTTTTGGACAATTCTTTTGAAAAGGAAACCGATGCATCTTACCCAAAATCTTACCCAAAAGACAACACTCACACACATGTTTGGAAACTGTGTGAGTTTGAGGTACATCATTTGCCATCTGCTATGAATGTAGCTTTGCAAGAGCTCTATAATTGAGATGACCCATTCTCTCATGCCAAAGATGAATTTCAGCAAGCTGTGAATCTGAAATAGCAAATGCTTCAATAGAAAGTGGCTGAGTGATGATCAAGGTGATAAAGCCCCTTTTGCAAAGTGCCAATGAGAACTATGGCATTGTCATCACGAAGATCATAAACTAGGCATCTGTAGCCATCAAAAATCACTCTGAAACCTGAAGTAGCAATTGCTGAAATTGAGATCAGGTTGACTTCAATTCCAGACACAAAGAGAACATTTGTCAAAGTGACAGGATGACTTGAAATAGATGTGAGCTGCACATCTCCAATTCCTTTTACAGCATATGAAGCATTATTAGCACATGTGACAATCCCCCCTCGAGGTGCATCAGCTAAAGAGTGAAACAACTGTCTGCAAGATGTGACATGCTTGGAAGCACCACTATCAAAGTACCAGGACTGAGCATCATTAGCAGTAAAGAGTGCATCAGCTTTGGAGGGATCAAATGAGCAATGGACAGCCCATGCCCAATCATCCTGAAGAGCATGTGCATGTGAAGCATCTGCTCGCTCATGGGATTCAATAGCATGTGAGGCATTAACTGTCAATCCTGCTTTCTTTTTCTCCGAAGCAATGCACTTCCTGCATTCTGAAATCTCATGTCCAGGCTTGCGACAATAGTTGCATTTTTCCTTCTTTGACTTATCTGCTGTATTTTTAGATGCATGGGAGGAATTGCAGCTGCTATGCGCAGATTTTGGCTTGCCCATAGGCTTGGAAGCCTTGCCTCTTTCTGTCTGCTGTGAAGCAAATGCATGATCAGGAATAATGGCTTGTCTATTAGCTCGACTTTGCTCTTCCTGTAAAAGCAAAGTAACTAGCTGATCAAAAGAATAGTGGTCTGGATTACCCATGGCCACTAATCGAAGGGTTGTAGCAAACCCTTGGTATGTATCTGGCAGTCCATTCAATGTAAGAGATAAGACCACATCGGATAGTTGGTGCCATCCAACTTATCATCTTCACGAAGAACGCCAAATAGATCTTGATTGTTCCCAGCCATAGCAAATGTGATACCCTGAAAGAGACCTGAAAACCCAAAAGCCTCAAGGCTATCACTGCAAAAGCTGGCTGTCCAAAAATGACATTGAATATCTGCAAATTTCCAACCCAAATCAAAGGGCAAATGCAGATCTGACCCAAATGTGACTGTGGCAGGCAACATTCACTGCAAAAACAGCAAATCTGGCAAAAGCCCCAAATTTAATGAGGGCGAATAGGCCAAAAAGAGGGCAAATGCAGAAAAGCCCCAAATTTTGCTGAAATTTGGGCAAATGTGACCCAATTTAGATAATCTAACCCAATGTATAGCCTCAAGGTTGAAACTGCAAAAATATGAGTTACTGTCCCAAACACCAGTTGTAATTGAGCTCCCAACACAAAAGCCCCAAATTTTGTTGACTTGAGTGATGATGTGGCACAATGTGACAGTCCTGAACCTGAAATTAACTGAAAACTTCAATTTCTAGGAAGGATTTCAGTTGTCAACCTTGTGCAAAGTATTGTATTGACAGGGTGAAGGTCCAGATGTCAAAAGCCCTAAATTTTTCTGTTGGAAATTAGGGCTTGACAGTAAAAACTGTCAAAAACAGTAAAATACTGCAAATGTTGCTTGTGAATGTTGGAGCAGAGACAAGACTCAGGAGAAGAGCAAGTGCAAGAGCAATGATTGGAATGAAAATATGGATGTGACTAAAGTCACATCATATACAAGGATAGGGTTGTGCTTGCTAAGCACACCCTGCAGGTCACATGGAAGTGTGCCTGCCAAGCTCGGGGGAAAAAACCTCCACTAGTTGGAGTAAAAAGTGCCCCGGGCCTACACCTAAGGTGTCACCCTACACTCCCAATACATAGGTGCTAACAAACCCCCCTGGAGTGGAGTGGTGACAATGTACAAGGCAAATGTGATATCAATCACCAAAAGGAAGTAAGTTTAGAAGCTTGCGAAAGCCTTCGAACTTCTCATGAGACAATGCTTTGGTGAATATATCTGCCACATTGTCATGTGTAGGCACATAGATCATGCTGATCTCTGAGGCAGACAATCTCTCTCTGACATAATGATAATGGACCTCAATATGCTTTGTGCGAGCATGGAAGACGGGATTCTTCCCAACCGCCAAAGCACTCTAGCTGTCTGTAAAAATAGAGGTAGCAGACTCCTATCTCATACCCAAATCAGCAAATAATCGCCTGAGCCAAACACACTCAACGGTGGTTGTGAAAGCTGCCCTGTACTCAGCTTCACAACTGGAAGCAGCCACGGAGGGTTCCTTCTTACTTAACCAAGAGATGCATGACTGACCAAAGTAGAAGCAAAAACCTGAAGTGGACACTCTTGTGTCAAAGCATCCTGCCCAATCGGAGTCACAGAAAGCATGCAGCTGTGGATCGGCCCCCTTTGGAAAGAATAAACCAAGGTGCATAGTACCGTGCAAATAGCGGAACACCCGCTTAACAGCCTGCCAATACTTGGTTCCTGGGCAATGCATGAATCTGCTCAATAAGGAGACCCCAAACTGAATATCTGGCCGTGTATTGCATAAATAAATCAAACAGCCCACAGCCTGCTGGTACAATGTCTGATCAAAGGCATCCCCAGAATCTTCAATGCTGAATTTCATCCCAAGCTCCACAGGAGGTGCAGCTGGCTTGCAATCTTGGAAAGAGAACCGCTGAAGCAACTTCTGGATGTACTTAGTTTGTATCAGAACAATACCATCATCCCGCTGTATAAACTAAATGCCCAAATAAAAATGCAATGGGCCCAGATCACTCATCTCAAACGAGGAATGTAATTCAGCCTTAAAGGCTGCAATATTTTGCTCATTGGGGCCTGTGAGCAGCATGTCATCAACATATAAAACAATGACCAAAAAAACATCCTGAGTCCTCTTAACATAGAGGGTACTCTCAGTTGGACTGTTGCTGAATCCCTGGGCAACCAAATATGTGTGTATCTTCTCATACCAAGCTCTAGGTGCCTGCTTAAGGCCATACAGAGCTTTGCAAAGCCTGCACACCAAGTGTTCCTGTCCATCCTGCACAAATCCACGAGGCTATGTAACATAAACCTCCTCATGCAAGTCTCCATGTAGGAACACTGTTTTGATGTCCAACTAATGTACTTGCCATCCATGATGGGCTGCAATGGTAATCGTGCATCTGATAGTGGTCATGCGAGAGGTAGGGGCAAAGGTTTCATCAAAATCAATACCCTTTTGCTGAGCATACCCTTTCGCAACGAGTCTTGCTTTGAAGCGGTCTACTGAACCATCAGCCTTCCGCTTAATCTTGTAAACCCACTTAGTACCAATGGCCTTTTTGCCTGGAGGCAATTCAGCCAAGTGCCATGTTTCATTTTGCATGATAGAATCATATTCTGAATGCATGGCTGCCATCCAATTACTGTCCTCTGCAGCATCCTCAAATGTCAGAGGTTCTTCATCACTGCATGTGCTCTGAAAGGCATAATCAGTAAACAACCTAGATGCATGATGAGATTTTGCACGAGTCCTCGCAGGTAAAGGAGTATGTAACCTGCTGTCCCGTAATGTTTCAATCAGCCACCTGGGCACCCGTTTGGATGACTGAATGGCCGTCCTTTCCTCATCAACTGCTTGGTCAATATTTGCCTCATCCATAGGCATATGTGGTTCAGCCACAATAGGCTGATTAGGTGCTGTACTGGCCTGCGTAACAGCATGGGGAATCAAACTGGAATGTTCTGAAAAGGAGGGACCTTCAGTTGTCATGGGCAGCATTTGTTCAAACACATCCCTGGAGTAGACATCAGGCTGTTTTTGACAGGACAGCAATGGCTGAGTGGAATCCTCAACAAAAATGACATCTCTGCTTGTAATAACCCTCCTGCTGGAGGGATGATACAGCCGATACCCTTTGCTTTCAACACTGTACCCCACGAAAATGCATTTGAGAGCCTTATCATCAAGTTTAGTACGATGTTGCTGTGGCACATGTGCATAGGCCAAGCAACCAAATACTCTGAGATGAGCAACAGAAGGCTTTCTACCATGCCATGCCTCATACGGGGTGAGATTATGCAAGGCCTTTGTGGGACATCTGTTAAGCACATAATTTGCACACATGAGAGCTTCCATCCAGAACCTGTTGGGCAAACCTTTGCCTTTGAGCATACATCTACCCATCTCCATTTCCGACCTGTTTTTCCTTTCAGCCAGCCCATTTTGCTCTGGGGTGTATGGAGTGGTACACTGATGGATGATGCCTCTCTCTGCAAGATATGCATGAAATTCCTTGGACATGTATTCCCCCCCTCGATCAGTGCGAAGTGTCCCCACTTTTTCTGAGGCATAATTCTCAGCCTGAGTACTAAAATGTCTGAATTTTGTAAACACCTCTGACTTCTCCTTCAATGGGTAGAGCCACGTGAAACGAGAGAAATCATCAATGAAAGTGACAAAATACAGATATCCCCCAATAGATGGAGTCCTCATAGGACCACAAACATCACTGTGTATAAGCTGTAATCTCCAGACAGCTCTAACAGTTCCATCTTTGGGAATCGGTGTGCGATGCATCTTCCCCAAGATACATCCCTCGCATACATGGCGAGTTGGAGTATGTATGTGTGGCATCTCGGACACCATTTCATGGCTGTGTAAACGCAGCAAACTTCTGAAATTGAGATGGCCAAATCGAGCATGCCATAATTCAGCATTTGCCAGCTGTGATGGGGTGGTGGTGAATAAAGCATCATGCAAAGCACTCTCATAGTGATCAAGTCTGTAAAGACCATGGCATAAAGTTTGTATCACCATCACTAATGTCATGTACGGTGCATCTGTCATTCAAAAACTTCACCATTAAGCCACCACGGGCAATGGCTGAAACTGAAAGCAAATTCTTTTTGATGCCAGGCACCCATAGCACATCAGAGAGTGTAAATGCACCACCATTTGCTGCGGTAAGTACAATCTTTCCCACTCCTTGCACAGGATGGGAGGAGTTGTTGGCACATGTCACCGTGCCTCCATGAGAACCAGCTGCATAAGATGTAAACAAATCCTTCTATGAGGTAATGCACCACTGTCAAAATACCATACATTGGCATCACTCACACATAGGCATGCATCATGAACAGACGGATTGTAACTGCATAACACTGTAAAAGCCCATTCCTCATCATGGGAGGATGTATAAGTGTAATTTGCAGCCTCTTTGTTATCCAACTTGGGGACATTATCCGTCACTGCCATGCTGGCCTCTTTGCTCTGTTCCTGCTCAAGCTTCTTGCAACATTCATTAATGTAATGTCCTGGCTTCCTGCAATAGTTGCACTTCCCCTTTTTCTTGGGTTTATCACCCTCTTTTTCATACTTGCCAGATGGCTGGCCTGCATCTTTCTTCGGCTTGCTGCCCCCCTGAAACGCAGCCTTACCTTTGCCTTTCTGGCTGGCAATAAAAGCCTGATCAGCCACACGCATCACGGTCTTGTTATGTCTGGACTGCTCCTCTTGCAAGAGTACAGAAACAAGCTCATCGAAGGTAATCGAATTGGGATTACCCTTCATCATAAGCCGCATAGTAGTGGACACATTCTGATACGTGTCGGGGATGGCCTGCAACACTGTAGAAACCAACGAGGCATCCGGACTAATCTCATCCACAGATGCTAATTGCTCCCGTAAATTCTTTACCTTCGTGAAATATTCATCCATGGAATCACCATCAAGCATAGGAAGAGTCTCCAATTTCCTCTTCAAGTATGCCACACGGGCTTCATTCCTGACTTGGTACAACTTTGCCAAACTTTCCCAAGCTGCCCTTGCTGTTTTGCATGACCGGATGTGAGGAATAATGCTTCCTTTAACAGATAATGCAATCAAGGCATGTGCATTGGCATCCCGGCCATCCCATCGACTCTAGAGTAGGTGCATGTGATATCTCTGTAATCTGAGATGACTCACCCTCTGAACTGGGTGAAGGAGCAGGTGCATGTGGACGCAACTGAGTGCCATCCACAATGCCCCAAAAGCCTTTGGCCACAAGCACATGTCGCATCATGTACGACCAGAGAGGATAGTTGGTGCCATCCAACTTATCTTCTGTAGAGAGCAATCCAAAAACATCCCTTTCTGCCATTAAGTAGTGAATGCACAACCAGCTCTCCCCGAGTTATTACTGAACTTCTCCATATTTTTTTCCTACCTTTTTTCTAATTTTCTTCCTTATTTTTTATATTTTTCCTATTTTCTCCTTTTTTTCCTAAAATAGGGAGAATTAGGGAGGAGAAAATAGGAACAAATAGGAAAAACTAGGGATTAGGGAAAATTAGGAAAGAAGGGGAAATTGGAAAATTAGGAAAATTTAAGGAAAAACTAGGAAATAATCAGGAGAAATCGGAAATAATTAGGGGAAAGTAAGAAATTAGGAAAATTAAGATGAAGGGGTTAAGAGGACTACACCTATCTAAATCTGGATCAGCCTCCAGTGCTTAAGAAAAAAAAAAGTAGCCTCAAGGCTATTCCTGCATGTACCACTCCCTGAAATGTGCCAAAAATTTCTGACCCAATTTCTGTGTGTACCCGAAATAAACAATACCCCGAGGCACACGGGCCAAAAAAACACCAACACGTACCAAAAAACAGAGAAATGAAAGGTAAACTTAACGCTCAGAAGCATGGGCCTGAGCTAGTCGGAGGGCAGCTATGAGGCGACGACCTCCACGATGAGCTTTCCCGCAGCACGTGCTGTGCGCACAGCAGTTCTTCTAGTAGCGCAGGTCACCTTCACGTGCAGGGCAGGCTGTGGAGGTTCACGTGCAAGGCGATGACGCAGGTCAGCAACGGCTTGCACGAGCAGGGGTCGGCTACCACAGGCAGTGTTTAGTCCACGGGCCAAAGCGGGGGGCCTGCACAAGGTTCACGTCCACGACCTCCACAAGGTTCACGTCCACGGGACTGGGCTTCTCTGCGTCTCGTGGATAGCTCCTCATAGCAGGCGGCAACTTCCTCAATCAGCAGGGGACGCTTCCCTGACAGGGCGACGGCCTGTTGAGGCACAGGGGTAGGCAGCCCGTCCTGTGCAAAGGCGTAGGCAGTTGTGGAGGGGGTAGATGCGGCAGCAACGTGCAGGTTACGTGCAGGTGGCTCTCAGGCATCGGCTCAAGGGTCAGGTGATGGCGCACCACGATGGCCTCCACGAGCAGCTGATAGGCAGCAGGTCTGCCACGGGTTTGAGCGACGGTTCAAGGCAGCAGGACGACGTCGCCAACGGAGTAGGTGTCGGCTTAGCGTAGGGAGCAGATACGGCTCAGTGCAGCACGACCAAGGCGATGAGGGCTCAGGCGACGGTGCAAGGCAGCAGGGCGACTCACGTGCAGGCAGCTCTCCACAAGAGGTTGGAGCAGCTACGATAGCAGCTTCGAAGAGCTTGGCAACTATCCCCATAGGCAGGGCGACCTCCAAAACGAGATGGACGACGGAGTAGTGCTCAGGCAATATCCTCCACGAGCAGGACGACTTTGCAAGGCAGCAATAGGCCGATGGGGGATGGCGACAACACGTGTCACAGGTTGAGCTCTGATACCACTTGTTGGAGCAGAGACAAGACTCAGGAGAAGAGCAAGTGCAAGAGCAATGATTGGAATGAAAATATGGATGTGACTAAAGTCACATCATATACAAGGATAGGGTTGTGCTTGCTAAGCACACCCTGCAGGTCACATGGAAGTGTGCCTGCCAAGCTCGGGGGAAAAAACCTCCACTAGTTGGAGTAAAAAGTGCCCCGGGCCTACACCTAAGGTGTCACCCTACACTCCCAATACATAGGTGCTAACAGTGAATCAGCTTCTGGTCCTTTGAGATTAGGACTGAGACTCAAAAGGCCTCTGTAGGTAGAGTATAACAAACCACAAAGCTGTTGCAACAGGTTGAAGTGCAAAAGACAGCTAAAGCATAGCTAGAACAGCCCTTAGACACCTCGAACTTAGTGTGTGGCTGGTAGTATCTCCTTTGGAGGGCTCTGAACAGGTCGCGATAGCAGAACGTCTTCAGCAGATGACTGTGGAGAGGTCACGGGACCTAGGCGCCTGGATGTGGGTCTAGTTAAAGTCGCGGGAGCTAGGCGTCTGGAACAGCAGTACAAAGGTGACGATAGATGGTCACAGGTACCATGGAGGATCTCGAAAATGCTACAGCTGAAGCCTACAAGCAGTCGCCTCAGTCTGGGAACAGCAATGAGGCGCTTTGTGGCGACGAAAAAACACTGGAAGCCTTGGACAGCAGCTGGAGGAAACGTACGGGATCTGTACGTATCTGTACGGACAGTACGGAAAAGAGGCGCAGGAAGCACCTCTGGGCTCTGATACCACTGAAGGGTCGTGTAGACAAAAGAGAGCACGTACAAGGTACAAGGGTCGATGATAAACGCCGTCACGTCAACTAGGATATGTGAAAAAAAGGAGTACAAGGTACTTGTACCTAGACCTAGGACTAAGTGTCCTAGGTGTCACATAGGACCAAGTGTCCTATGTGGCCTAAAAAGCACTAACACTACAAGTGCCTATATTTATGCCTACAAGGCACATACCATGGCCTATAGGGCATCACTAGAACCACCAGGAGATGACCTACACGAGCATGAGATTGGAGTGCCACTTGAATGCTTGCTAGTCCCTCTTGCAATTGAGTTGCCAAAGAGTGAGCCAGCTGGTCCATTTGTTCACCCACCTCCTTCTTGAGGCTGGAGACTTGGTAGTTGAAGAGCTACATGACCATCTTCAACTTGAACATGCATGGATGCTTGACTAGCCTTGATTTCCTTAATCTCTAGCTGCATTTTGAGGACTTCTAAGTTCTTAGGTGACATTTCAAGATAAGGAAACACCTTGGGGGTGAAATGAAGGAGCAAGAGTACGTTAAAGAGAAGTAGAACATCATTTCTGCAGGATGAGAGAAGGGGACCTTGGAAACCTCCCTCCCTAGCTAGGCTCTGATACAAGCCAAGAATAGACTATTGTGACAGTTTTGCACCACCCGCAAGGATGGCCACGATTCGGACAGCTCTTGCCCTTGCCTCTCATCAATGGTGGCTGGTATACCAAATGGATATTAAAAATGCATTCTTAAATGGTGACTTGTAGGAGGATGGGTACGTTGAGCAGCCTCCACGCTTTGAGATTCCAAGATCAAAAGGTATGGTTTACAGGTGGTGGAAGGCTCTACATGGTCTTAAACAGGGTTCTAGGGAACCAGAAAACTGATGCCTTCTTTCAAAGGAAGAGTTTTCGGAGGTCAGTTGCAAATCCAAACTTGTATCTCTTTCGAAAACGAGGTATGGTGACATTGGCTATCCTCCATGTGGATGATCTCATACTGACTAGCAGTCATGTGGAGCACATAGCCATGACAAAGGTTGCCTTCTCAAAGGAGTTTGAGATGACAGATTTAGGCTTACTCCATTACTTTTTAGGATTGGAGATTTGGCAAACTCAGAGGGGGTTCTTCGTTTCTCAGCAGCAAGATGTCCATGAGTTGCAAGAGGCCTTTAGAATGGAGAATTGCAAGCCTATTTCATCTCCAATGGACCCAAATACCAAACTTACTAAAGATGATCCTTGTGAGCAGGTTGATGCCTCTTAGTATCGAAAGATTATCACTTCATTCATTTGGTTGCTGAATACCAGCTTGGACTTGCATTTTTCGGTGGGGCTGTTGAGCTCGCTCATGCAGACACCTTTGAAGACTCATTGGGATGCAGTGTTGGAATGGTCACCTCCCCATCTGTAAGCCCCCAAATGAGGAGAGCGTGGGGGAGGTGGACCTAGGGCTAGGGCTGCCACATGGGCATCTGATTGGATGCCATGTGGGCAGCATCCCCAGAGAAGAAGTCATGGAGAGGGGGCTGCCACTTGGGCAGCACCTCACAAGAAATCAACAAGGAGAGGAGGGGCTGCCACATAGGCAGCACACCTCAGAAGATACCTTGAAGGTTGGAGGGGCTTTTTGATTCCTGGATCTACACGGGTCTGCCACAAACGGACCTGCAACAGTACGGAGATTTGCAGCTGTGTGTACAGAGCAGTGGCATGGGATCAAAGGGATGGAATAGCCTCGAACAGGAAGCGGAACTGCAGGCAGCAGATGAACAGGCTGGAGGCGCCTGCATGATGGGCAGATAACTGACTTTGTCAGTGACCAAGGCACCCACTTTATGAAAGATGTCATTCACTATCTGGCAGAGTATATGGGCAGACTCGGGACCTGCATCAGGCCTGACAGAAGGCGCAGACAGGGACAAAGCGAGCAGCCCAAAAGGGCCTGGCAAAGGCCCTTATATAGGACTGGTTGCACCAGCCAACCAAGTCAGCCAGCAAGCAGACCGGTCGGCCAGGATGAGGCTGGCTGGTCGGTCTTATGACAGCCCCTTGGGGGCCTATAAAAGGAGGGCCTCCAGGCCCTCATTAATCATCACTTGGAGCAGCACTTCAGGGAGCAGAAGGAGCAGCAGACCAGCCACCTGAGGGCCTCTATCCAGGAGAAGACAAGTGGGCTGTAGAGCTGCAGACCTAGCTCAGGTGCTGTCCACCTAGACTGGCTTCCGGATAGCAAGGTGGAAGGGATGGGAACGAAGAGTCTACATACGCTCGAGGTGGAGCATTCAGGCTCAGTTGGATCTTGCAGTAACTGTAGGGTACGAACCATTTTGGACTCCATTATGATACTGGAGGGGGTTTGAAGGACAAAGTCAACTCTGAGGTTCAGTGACTATGATTGGGGAGGAGATTTAGCCACGAGGAGATCTACTTCAGGATCTGACTTTATTCTTGGCTAGGGAGCGACTTCTTGGAGCAGCAAGAGCAGCCAAATGTCTTCTATTGAGGCAGAGTATCAGGTTGCTTGTGGTGCTACCTGTGAGGTGGTTACTTGGCTGAGGAGTTTACCTGGTGAGAGAGGGTTTCAAAAGAGGGAACCTACGATCATCCAGTACTACAGCCAAAGCTGTATAGCTATTGCTCCGAATCCATGTCCGGACGAAGCATACAAAGATCCAGTATCACTTTGTTCAAGAAAAAAATTTGGATGGTGATATATTGCTAGTTGTTTGTTCGACAAAGGACAAAGAGGCACCCCTCTTCATGAAGCCTCTTACTCAGCAGATGTTGCATCAGCAATTCACGTCACTAGAATTAGTTCCACATCCATGAACTGAGAGGAGGTGTTAGAATTATGTTCATCTCCTATTTGTACCATAGGGAGTGAGGGCTGTTATTGTGGGTGTACCTACCTGAGGGTGGCAATTTTCCCTCTTCATTTTTCCTATTTTGCCACCTATAAACAGGGTGATTTTGCCAACTGTTGTAACATGATTTGTTTGTTGTAATAACGCAAAGTTCCAGCAAGTCTTTCTCTTGCATTCTCGTGCGCATTTTTCTCTCTCCTTTCTCCTTATTTCCACTGCATATTCTAACATCTTCCCTCTTAGCATTGTTCACCGCTGCTAGGACAGTAGACAGCGATCTATCACAGACTTTTTGCCTACACAGCCTAGTCCGTCACTGGGCGGCGGCGACCATTTTTCGAGCGAAATCTTCCGAGTGTCCGAGCGAAGGAAACAAAAAAGCTTCCAAGTATGTTAAAATAGATCGGGACATAACATAGTTTCACTTAGATATATGCAAAGTATTATAGCAATGCCTATTTTATTCACAAATCTTTACATGAATCTTTGGGAATGGTGAGTAACATAATGGGATGGCTCTTGAAGAAACCCACATGTAGAGTAGACTTCTCTATAAAATTTCCCTTATGATCCTTTTTCCAACTTTTACTTAATAGGGGGTTGACATCGAAAACCCTCTCTTAACCTAGCTTCAGGAAAGATTTCTCCAAAGAAACCTCATTGAAGCAAGCCATCAAGGTAGTTTTGCCAGCGAAACCCCTTTTCCAAGGTAGTTTCGCTGGTGAAACTACCATGGACAGCACTTTTAAAAGTGGCATAACTTTCACATCCAATGTCCAAATATAGTCATTCAACCACTCAAATTGATCGAAAAACCCCATTTGAGCACATCTATGGGATTATATTTTGAAAAATCTTGTATATACAGTATTAAATATTACATGTATTTTATGAGAGTGATATAATAGCCCAAGTTAATACTTATTTATAGTAATTTAAACTTCTTTAGAAACATATCCATAAATGTCTTGTTATCTATGCTATTAAAACGCTAGAAAGCTCGTCATATTGATATAAATGTGTTTAATAAGTAATTATATATGTATAATATTATTACATTCAAAGTAATTATGAGGGATGTTTCTTAAAGGAATTATTTTTCAACATTTTTTAAAGGTAATAACAAGGTACAAAGGATGTCTATGAATAAGAAAATTTATGTTATGTAAAAGTGAATGAGTGACTATTCTATATATTTTATGATAAAGGGATCTAGTTCCAGCGAAAATAAAAGTATAAAAACCATGTTTCCTAAAGAAATAAAATTTCTTAAATCTCTTGAAAAACACGCTCAGATAAACTTGCTCATAGGTTTTTGCTCATAAAATTGATGCATCCGTCACCGGGCCTACTTTTTTACGCATCATGCCACATGTGTGTTGTATTGTATTGACTATGGTGACATTGATGATGATGACATTGACTATGTCCTACATAGTTTTCTAGCATGGGTTAGGATGCTCGTTTAGTAGCTCCACCCTTTTTCTCATTGTATCAGGTTTTCTATCAGTCTCATAGACCCATTGGTCTTAGTAGACTTTCATAAATTTCTTTCTTTCTTTCTTTCTTTATTTCTTTCTTTCTATCATACAGTTCTTTCTCTCCGCAACCCCCTTGTAGTCGGATGTGCAGGTTGTGATAAGCTCTCAAGCATCGAAAGCTTCCCAAGTGATCTCTCCCTCCCTGTCAGTGCGGAAGGCCTTTATTTCTTTCCCCGACTCTTTCTCCACCTTGGCTCTCCATTCCTTTAACTTGTCAAAGGATTGTGACTTTTTAGCCATGCAGCAAACCCAAATCATACGGCTGTAATCATCAACGAAGGTCAGGAAATAACATGATCCTACGAATGATTGAGTAGACATCAGTCCGCAACTTTTTATGCTTCCCACATCTCCAAAATTTGCAATGGATTCCAAACAGGTGCAAACATTGCATGTTAGTGTGCCATGTGGTACACTAGGGAAGCACCGGTATGGAGAGTCCCACACCCCTACCCAATAGCCATGCATACCTCCTCACAACCCAAAAGACCCGGCTGGGATGTGAGGAGGGTCTTCACTCATCTCAATATATCCAAGGACCATGCATACCTCCTCACAACCCAAAAGAATAGGCCGGGATGTGAGGAGAGTGTTCACCCATCTCAATATATCCAAGGACCACCACTCTACAACTTTGCATATGGAATTAATCTCCCAAGTCCACGCATCACAAGTGCATACAAAGAACCTTAAACCACAACACTTCCACGCGTGTGAGGGTGAAGACCACCACCTCCAAACCCCCCCCCGGACAAATCCCCAAAGCACACACATACATATCCAAGCCGCCCCTCAAGTGTCACCCTCTCAAAATTGACCATGTGTCCAATCCCTTGGACCACCCATCACGACCATCCGTCATGAGGTACAATGGCTTCCTTTCACACCACACACACACGTGCAGGTCCATCAATAGCCGCCACCAAGACTGAGAATTGTCCATGGTCATGCCAATGTGCCTTGCACCAATGTAAGGCACTAGCAGGGGACACCTAGCTACACAATCAACATTTTGCAGCGTATTCTAGGACCTTTTTGGCAAGGATTTAGGGCCAGAAAAGGTGCCAAAGAACGCAACATCAGTAGAAGACAATGCACGTCAAAAAACACAGAGTTGACTTTTTCAGTCAAAAAGACAATGCGTTGAGGTTTTGACAATGTCAACTTTTGACCGATTTGGTCAATTGTAGGCATTGACAGCCGACCAGGGTCAGGGTCGGCCAGTCTACCCTAAAAGTCTATAAAAGGTGCCTTAGCCCTCCATTGTGGGGCTTGCATTTTATTATCCATTCCAGGCAATCAGGCCTTCAGTTCCAGTAGCAAGTAGCACAGCATTCGCATCACTTCAGCATACTTCAGTCAGCAGTAGATTATACCATGGCAACAGTCCAGCATACAGCAATTAGGAGCAGCATTAGAAAGGTCTCCGAAGCAGCATTGGGAAGGCACCAGCTCAGCCTCAGCAAGCCTTCCACAAACCGGATGTTCATCAGCATTCACTCTCGCATCTACATCGCATCTGGTTAGCCTCAACATCGCATCAGGAGCTAGCCAACACCCACATCCATTGAGGCTCATTATTGTATTCACATTCATACCAGTAATTGCACATTGCACTGCATCATTATTGCGTGTCTTGTCTCAAATTTGCATTCTCATTATCTCTATATATCTCTCTGAGCTATCTAGTACTTAATTTTAGTTAGTCTAAGGTTGTTTAACTACGGTCAAAGTCCTCTGCATGTTACAGCAAGCTCAAGCCATCAAGTCTTCTGAAGGATGACACATGGAGGCACACAGTCGCGCCTTAGAAACAATTTACAGCTGTCAAGAATCGCTTTAGTGTGACCAGCACACAGGCAACTCATATCATTGTGGAGTCTCAAAGTGCTCAGAAGCACTACTGTCTACAATGCACTCTTCCTCTACACGTGCGATTGTATGTTCATCACAATGCTCAATCACTAGAAAGCGCCTCAATCACAATTAGACCTGCACCATCTACCTTTGACTCCTCTATGGACTTGCCTTCATGTTTCTTATTTAGTCTTCCACCTTCTTGCGGTCTATGACAAAGTGACTAGGCTTGTCGCAATATAAAGACTTGTCCACTACCTAAAGGCTTCTCGCCATTTGAAGAATTTTCGTCCTCCTCAAGCTTGCCTTTGCCAGGTTTACCCTTGCCTTTAGCCTTGTTTGATGCAAGTGAAACTACTTACAAAACTTCTGAAGCTTCATGGAAGCACGCTCAAGAGAGGCATGGCTAGTTCACCGATTGTGGGCTTGGATTGCTTTCACCTTCAAGATGTGGTCATGCACTGTTTCTTGTCCCTTCATCCTCATCATATACAACTCATTATTAAGCACTCATGTGAAGTTACTTGTCTCATAGGCATCATTCTAAATTGTCCAAGTTTCGAAGTCCATTACCACAAGATGGATTTGTGGGATCACCGAGTCTGTGGTCGTCCACAAGATAATGATAAGTGCTTCCACATCCTTGTCCTCCGAATCCTGAACATCGCTTGCATTTGCAGATGTCACAACCCTCCCCCAAACGATAATGTCTGGAGGTTTTGTCTTCAAGCTTGTGGTGACCTTCTAGATCTTCCTTGCCACCATATGGCTCCAGATCTTCACCTTACAGAATGAGAAGTTTGACCCATCCAACTTTCCCTTTAGAACAAATTGGGGCTAAGCATTCGAGAGGCCGTTACACGAGATAGATGCATTGGAAATCGAACCTGAAATCACGCATTCCACCAATCTGAACAATGCATGCTTATCTGAACTCAAAGTCTACTTCCATCAAGCAAAGGGGACCCTTCCTTCACCTGTCTATCAGCTGGCTTGACTGTTGGTAAAGCCTGGCTACTGCGAGGCCTCAAGACTGCCCCATGAGGGCTAGTAACCAGCAAATCAGCAGTCTTATGATGCCTGAGCAATCCCCAAAACTTTAACCCTAGGTCAGTCTATGATGCCGCCTCATATGGGGGATCACAGGGGCACAAATGCTTGAGATATTTCCATGAAGTGATTTGCTTTCATTTTGTGTATCCTTTGCATTTCTTGGCATATTGGGGACAGGCACAATCCAGCAAGCTAGGCTTAGCATAAGCCTCTAAAATCATAGAATCGTCTTACAAGGCTCAGGGACTTACACTTAATAGCCTTACTCTGAATTATAGGCTGCTTGTTACCAATTATAGCATTATCTGCTTTTCATTTCCAGGAAGAGCAAAATATGAAAATACTTGATGGCCAAGATATAAATATGAACTTGCATTTGCAGCCAGCAAAAAGAAGGAAGGCAAGAGGAAAATGGGGAGAAATGGACAGGTCCCAGAAGGACTCCTACAGAGCAAAAGAACAAAAGATAGTAGTGCCAGTTGCTCTAAAAGTGATGACAGAATGTGTTACTGCTACAGGAAATTGGCCACTTCATGATGCTAGAGAAAAAAAAAGAAGTGGGAGTACCAAAAAGAAGCAAAATGCAAATGCAGCCACACAGAGGGGGGAGGAACCAGCACCATGGAGCCATGAAAGGTTCCTTCGTATTGAAGTGTTGGTCATCTGAAGCTGAGTCCATGGATGCTAAAGAAGAAGGGAGTCATGAAGGACTTACAGACAGCAAATCACATAAAACAATGAGCATGCATCTTATGATAAGGAGTGTGACTATTTTGATGATGGCCTGGGTACTCTACAAAGCTTCCCAGGAGCTCTTGATGCAGAGGAGGAGGCATGCCACGACGGAAATATTGCAACCATATCACAGCCACTTTGAAATAGATCTTTGTCATGACAATGATCTACATGATCAACCATGGGACAGCAGTGCTCCAAAAGGATGTGAGCCAGGGTATCAATCCTGAAGATGGGAACAAAGAGGCAACAAAGGCTAAAGCAACCAACCAAAGAATCTTGATGGACAGCAAGAGTATGGTAGCAATTGCAGCTACTACATTGAGCTGTGCAGTTATGCTTCAGTCAGGGACACAAACCATTACATATTTTCAAGAGAAAGAAGAAGTCGATCAAAGGTGATGAACGCATGAGAAGCTACAAAGGAAGACGAGAAAGTACAGCTTAGAGCAAGAAAGAGTGCAACCTGCTTGAAGAAGAGCTTCTGCAACTACTTGTAGACAGCTTTGTTGTTAGAAACATGGTGAAGGGAGAGAAAGAAAGAAAGAAAGAAAGTTCATTAAAGTCTTCGGAAGACCGATGGGTCTATAAGACTGTGAAAAACCTGGTACAAACGAGCTGTGGTGGTGGAGCTACTAAACGAGCATCCACACCAATGCAAATGCAAAAAATGCAGAATGTCAATACTAAATCCTAAGTACAACATAGTCATGTCATGTCGGTAGTCGACTATCTCATCATCATCATCACCATCAGGACGTGGATGAGGCAATGGGGGCATGAAATCGGCGATAGAGTGCTGTTGGCCACTCAAAGGTGCAGCCCTGGCATGTCTCCTGGCCACAGCTCCATGTCTAACCAGGGCTATTGTGACCCCCGTCGGGCGGGACCCGACTCTAAACATGGAGGGGATGTCCCCATGTGTAATCTGTGTATCAACCCTCTGTCTGAGATGTCAGGTCACGGTCATGTCAAGGCCTCCTCCCGTGGGTGTCCATGTGATCTGGCTGAAAAAACTCCGTGATAGAGCTCTGAATCGCGGGCTAAAACCCCATAGCTGTCTCTGAAGAGGCAGTAGAACATCCACGGATCTCATAGTAAACAAGATACCCAAAGATGAAGTGCTCCTGTCTCAACCTCCTGCATGTCACACAAAGTGCATATGCGCCTCTCCCTGGGTAGTCACTTTGCTCTGCCGCTCTCGATACGAAGTCTATGTGAAGAGACCCGGAACTGCCCAAGAGAGATCCTCAGTGAGTGGGGTAAGTAAATCTAAGTGTACCCTGGTGAGTCAATGAAACCCTCCGCTGTGCTATGTAGGAAGTGATCTCTGTAGAAGCCTAGCTTCAGTGGAAGATCACTCGGGCCCAACTAGATCCGGAATGTGTGTAGCTGTAATAGATCCTCACGAATAACCTGGTTGACCTCGTGTGATAGGAGGGAATAAAACGGAGCATCCATGCTGTACTGGAAGGGGGGTAGTATGTCCATGTGGAGCCCCAGTCCCTCAAACCATCTCTCTGTGCATGCATACCAGTACCTCTGGTCTCCTCCTGCTGCAAGTGCCATAGAAGAGGACAGTGCTAGCCATGGTAGCCTGCTACGCCAACCATCTCTCTGTGCGTGCATACCAGCACCTCTGGTCTCCTCCTGGTGCAAGTGCCATAGAAGAGGACAGTGCTAGCCATGGTAGCCTGCTATGCCCAGAGGCGTAATCCCCATACTCCCTGACTCCGTACAGATATGTGATGACCTGAAATGTAGCATCTAGCCGTAATGGGGGTGATCCAAACTCCGCCCGAATGATCTAGTGAGGAACGGATGGCTTACCACGGATCATCTGCGATAACATGAGAACCTGTAGCCGCTCCACCTTGGCCCACTCTGTATCCCATAAGTCTGGCCCCCAACATGGACTGCCATGCATCCCCATTGGACAGACCAAGGAGTCAAAAAGAAACCCTTTGGTCCGTGGATCCTTAACGTGAGAGCGGAAGCACTGCCTCTCTAGTCTGGCCAATGAAGCATATCCTCTGCTCAAGCGTGCCTGCATCGCGGGTTAGTGAAGATGGGTCCGGAAAAGACGATCCCAAGATAAGTATATGATGAAACTACCTCAAACAGGTGACCCATCAAATGCAAACTGCTCCTGGCGCATGATGGCTGGAGATGTATTGAAGATCATAACCTTGGTTTTACCCAAGTTGACCTTCAAATCATGAGAGTCACAAAAGGATTGTAATGCGTCAAGGAGAGAGAGAGAGAGAGAGAGAGAGAGAGAGTTAGGGTGTGAGGAAATAATGCTCAAATGAAGACATGAAGAAGGCTTTCATTCATTCATCAAGTATATCATGACACACTAGCACCTAGTGCATATGGGATAAGTCCCTCACACAAAACTCACACATAGACTAGTACTAGATCACCTAGTACTACACACCAACACTTCACACCAACACACTCTTTGGCTATGATATCTCCAACACCCCCCTTCAGAGCAAAGAGTGTGAGACCCAAACACGCAAAGAGTAGACCGATCCCCCTCCACCGCAATATTGCAAAGAGCAAGTCCAACCATCCAACACCTCCCGTGTGATAGTGACTTCTCAGTCAGCTTACGACCGGCAAGGGCAAGCCATCACTTGTCATCCCCCCTTACTCTGAACTGGGTGGTCAATACCATCAACCAAAGTAAAAGACAATACATTCATTTTTTGGGGACAACCCAAGGCAAAGTACCCCTTATTGACTCCAAATACATTCAATTTAGAGGGACAACTCAAGGCTGAGAACCTTTATTTCACTCAACACAAAAAGACTAGTAGCACTAAACATCATCTACCACCTCAGAGAGAGATATATCATCTAATATAGCAGATAAAGCTTGCTCCTCAGGTCCAGTAGATGTGGCGAAAAGATTCTTGAGCTTGTTCAATATCTCCTTGAATGAACTATTGAGGTCAAGATGATGAAGTAGATTGTTAGCCAGCCTCAAACCAATAGGCACTAGTGCCTTGTCATTCTTCTCATCCCAAGATGAGACTTGTACGGATTGATCTTCACCACGAGGGCGAGGCTCCATGTGTGCAAACTGAGGTAACAAACTCGCAGAACAAGCTGAAGAGGTGCTCCTGTAGATAGTTGCAGCAGCTGGTCGAAGGCCTGAAGGACTCCAAAATATAGTACTACACACCAACACACTCTTTGGCTATGATATCTCCAACATTTGTGGATGTACATGCTTTGTCATCATGGTGTGTGTTATCCACCAGGTTGCTATGGCTATCATGCCGAGATCTGTGCAACCATTAAGATGAGTTCTAAGTCTTGTAACACCTCATTCAAAAGGGGGATTTGAAGGAGTTTTATGAGATGTTTAGGTCTTAGTTTGGGTTTAAGGTACACTTGGGGTCAAAAACCAAGGAAGAAGAACATCAATACAATTGGACTGGTTATGACTTCAAAGTCCTTGTGTGAATTTGAAAAAAGGACCAACGTTACTAGGGAGATGCTTCACCCTTGAGGATTACGGGTATGACATGTTAGGTTCATGCAATGTGTGTCACATTTCTACAAATTGTCTGTCATTTTAAGCTTTGACTCTCTCTGGTGAGAGGTCCTTGTGTGGGATCCTTTGTGGAATACATTCAACTTCATCTTTGTCATCTTTGTGCATCATGATCTGGTCTCCTCTCTCAATTTAGATCCTACAAACAGCCAAGAGATTTGGACAAAAAAGCAGAGCCAAAAATGGCTATTTGATATTGGCTTTGTGCTAGGCAGGTTGGAAACTTCACAAATACAACCACGTTCCCAACCATGCTCCTAGGTATTTAACAGATCCAGGAACTTTCACATTCCTATGACCAGTGAAGAAAAAACGACCGAATCTTTAATGGCTTCTTCCGATTTAAATCTCAAGATAGACACATGAGTGAGGGAAACATTTGATGGTGTTTAGCCTATTTAATCCTCATATCCCCAATCCACAGTAGAAACCCAGTAAAATATTATGAAGAAAAGAATATGGTTGATACAGCATGCAAACTACAATGCACATTAAAAAGGTTAAAAACTCACTTTCTCTGAAAGAAGGTTGACACGGACAAATGAGCAGAGAAGATTCATCAACGCATGAACAATAAGTGGATTTTGATTTGGCTGCACAGGGAAACCAAGAAGGGAAGGGCACAGTTTTAGTAAAGTCGGTATAAAGCAGCTCGTACTGCAATCCTACAATACTGAAGAAAAGATGACGAGGAACAAAACTATCAAAGTCAAACAAGGCAAAAGGGCACCAGAAGAGTAATAACAGTGCTGCTCAGATCTAGAATAACTCTTAAAGCTTGTTCACGAAACCTCATCAGGTCAAGGAGAACCTGGCCATAACATTGATATAAGATCAGTGAAATAAAATTATACTGCTCTAGCTGCAAGACGAGGAATATATTATTTCCTTTTTTTCCATGCATAGATTCCAGTTTTATTTATCCTATCATATTAAAGATATGAATCTGGACAGTCTTGCTTTGTAGAATTCTTGAGAAATGTACTTAACACAAAGCATGACGTGAAACAGCATAACTACTACAAAAATTAACTTCTCATCTGAAGTGAAATTTCAAGAGCAATAAGCGTTGAGTTCTGTCCACAGTTCCTTCAATCTCCAATTTCATCAATGGTATTACCATCAACCATGGTTCCATTGCACTAAGATATGACTCTGCTTTATCATGAAGCTGGTCCAAAGCTGCCTTATCAACCTGTAGGTGCAAAACAATCTTTGTATCTCATAAAATGCACATGTAATATTTTCAAGCGTATTACAAAATAACAAAATAATGTACAGCTGATACAGATGAATGGAAAATGAGCATGCAAATTAAAAGCATCACTTCAACCCAGAACCATAAGGTTCACCTTCTCTAGTTGCATCTTTGCAGTGTGTTCCGGAAACTTTTTTGAGATGTGCATACAAAGTTTAGGAAGATCTGGGAATACGCCCGACTTCCAAAAGGATTCTGAAAACTGGTGTGAACCCATTTCCGGGTTATCTAAGATTTGTTTCAGTCTGTACAGCTTTGTCATCAAACCTTCAGCAACCTCATGCAACTGGAATACAAGATCTATCTGGCGAAGCTTTTGGTAAGTCTTTGAATCACATGCAACAGACGTCGAATTTCCAGCCTGCTTCCAACTTGGAGAAGAGGAATTTGAAATGTCATATTGATGAGACCAGCCATGTCCTCCATCCTCCATTATTGCTTCCAAGCTTTGACAGCATAAACCGCTTCTATCTGTGAGAAAGTTCGGTGAACCTCCATGTTAGCTGCAGATCAAAACCTAAAGCAGAATGTTTGTAGTCTGGTCAAAAGCATAGGATCGTTTAAAAGGATCCCATAAACAAGCTCTCTATGTAAGACTAATGTGTCGTGCATTGTGTCTTCTCAAGTATTGAAAAAATAAACACAAGACTAAACTGAGATAGCATGAACCATCCACTTCAAAATACTTCAAAGCACCCTTGTCACTTTGATCAATCCTTAATATCACTGACCCACCACAGCATTCTGCAATACAGCCAGGCTGCAAAGGGACTTAGGAGGGTCTCTCAAAAGCTACAACAGCAGGCTTCGAGTGGAAGATGTGGCAAGGTAGACAAGAGCATGAAGGTCATTTGCAGTGCTCATAATAGGGCTATCACAATGCACCAACAAAAACTTCTTGATATCACTACCTTGAAGGACAAGGGTGATTTCACGAAGCCAGCATACAACCATGCAATTCACAGAAATGGACCTCAACGTTGACATCAAAATACAGTAACTGACAAATATACACAAACCTCTAGACGTCAAAAGGCAAGCTCCACAGCATGGTCACTTGAAGCAGTTGAAATAGGATCATCATTCCATAAGGATCTGTTTGGAATCTACCTGCTCTACCACATACAATGACATTTATCCAAGATGAAAAGATCCCTCCTTGGATATAATCCACCCTCCATTCATCCCTAGAATATGTATTTGTTGGAGGTCCACATCTCCTGATGTCATTTTAGAGAAAAAAAAAGAAAGAAAGAAAGATGTATTAATGTCCGTGGGAGGCCTCACGGGCCTATGGGACAAAGTACAAAGTACACCAAAAAGGGAAAACTCGAGATTTGTCAAGCACATGTGACACGTCAAAGAAGTTGGCTCATCGAAGCTAAAGGGAAGAGGCACAGAATGCAAGGCAGACAGACATGCAAAGAAGTTGCATAGGACGATACTGCAAGGAAGGCAGAATACAAGAGACAAAATAGACCTTGACAAAATAGCTGAATAGCCATGATGTATCAAAGCCCAGAATGTCCTGTATTGGTAGTCTACCTCAACAACTTAAACGTGTGAGTTCTCCTTCAGATCTATATGTATTCTTTTACTATACTTGTGTGAGAAAGTCACTAAATGTCAAGAGAGTTAGGTGATTCATGAAACATTCCGCTAGGCTGTAAGAAGCTAGCCTTGATTACTCTAACATGGTATCAAAGCCCAGAATGTCCTGTATCCAGTAGTCTACCTCAACAACTTAAGGTGAGGCTGTTGCCTGAAGATAGGAACATATATACCTTTGTAAGACTAGAATAAGTCCAATCATACAAATTTAGATTTTTTGTTGTTCTAAAGACCAAAAATCTACACAGAAAATAAAAGAGAAAATGAAAGAGAAGAAAAAAGAGGTAAACAAAAACTTTTATGGAAAACAAAAGGAAGACATACTTAGCAAGCAAAGCAACACTTATGTCGTCATGAGTGCCCAAGCATAAGCAGCTATACTGGGTTACGAAAGACCTACACAGAAAATAAAAGAGAAAATGAAAGAGAAGAAAAAAGAGGTAAACAAAAGCTTTTATGGAAGGAAGACATACTTAGCAAGCAAAGCAACACTTATGTCGTCATCAGTGCCCAAGCAAAGCAACACTTAAGGTGAGGCTGTCGCCTGAAGATAGGAACATAACTTCAATTCAGCCAAGCATGATTCGTCAAGTCAGTTGTAGTGTAGTTTGGCTTCCCCTTTCTTATCAAACTGCTTCACTCAACCTTCATGCTCGTACTCACCTTTCGTCTTTCTTAGAGGTCTATAATACATGTTACCCTCAGATTATTATCCTCAGTGGGGGGCCTAAATTCCTGGTCTGCATGTGCAATATTGAATTGATTCCCTTGATTGAAACTTAACTTCTAATCGTTTCTTACAGCAAAGCTGCTCAAAGCTAGGAAATCTCTCTTTTACAAAGCCAGTAGTCATGGTAGGTGAAACTCCAAACTGCATCCAACCAAGCAAATCTTCAATTCATGCATAAAAGGTGGTAATGCAGGTCTCCCTTCTGCTATATGACTGATTTTTTCAAATTCATTAAGCAAATGCCAAAAAAAGTAGGGGACAAATGGACCCCAAAAAAGTGCTGCTTAAAACCTGACATGTGCCTCTTCCTCTTGCATCTTCGTTGCTCCTGTAGTCCTGCTACTGCAATTACATGAATCGCTAGTACCTCCAAACCCTCCATCTTTTTCTTGGATATGTATATCATGCTTTTTCAAAATAGTTATCAACTATTATCAGCTCTTTAAAGTACTGTCTTCCATTATAACGCTCAAGGTTGCAAGATGGTTTATTGTATACGCTTTTGGAAACGAGGTTGCTCGAGTGCTCTTTTGCTATTTGCTTTTGCAAATAGTAAAACCAGACAGTTTTCCATAAGCGACCAAACATAGTTTCCTGTCTTCATTAGTCCCCTCCCTTAATTCTGTGGCCATTCATTCGGAATCAAGTTGTGAATTAGCAAACGTATGTCCATTAATCAAGATACGAGCCTATTTGAATTTCTCGCCCTGGTTACATCCTCCTAGCTGAACAGTTGAAGTTACTTTTCCCTGTCTCCTTGCGCATATTCGTTTAAGCCAGCTTTCGCGTCTTTCGAAAAAGTTTCTAAAAAGGAAGCCGTAATTTGAATGTATGTGGAAGATATAGCAATAGTGAAAATGCAAGAAATGCGAAACGCCAAGTAAACTGGCTTCGGCAAAGCCAGCAGGGCCGATTAATTCGCTCAATGACGATATTCAGAAAGTACTGAGAAAATCTTTTGTGTTGACAGAATCAGCTTGCGAAAATGTCCTTGAGGAGATCAACAAAGCGGGATTGCTTGGCATTGCAGTTCCGAGGTACGAGAAATGCGGTCCTGCTGCTAGCGAAAGGATTTTCAGCTCAGTCGCTGGACGTACGACAAACAAGGTGCATGCATTGCATTATCCACGGATCGTGAGGGCGTTCGGAATTTCTAGCTGGATGTACAGCAACTAAGGTTTAAGTGGATGCGTTTTTGTGAGGGGAGACTACTGACAATAGCAATTTTCAGCTGGGACGATCGACGTACGTGCAAGAATTAACGAAAGTTGTGGTACACGGGGGTGCGATAGGGCGGGATCACGGACGCAAAAGATCACCAAAACACGGCGATGTCGGAATCAATGTACGCCAAATTGAGGATGGCACAAAAAAGGAAGAAAAACAAGGGAACGTGAGTACCTGGATGGAGAAGGCGAGGAGGCGAAATGCAGGATTTTGGTGAGAAGCTCCGTGAGACGAAGCGATTTCCGGCGTGGAAGCAACAGAGAATGAGGATCCGTGACCAGGAAGACGAAAGAAATTTGTGAAGAATGCAAATGTGTAGTAGTAATGGCAGAAAAGCGCAGCTCTAAAGACACTGTACTTGCTTACCACACGCCATAGCTAGTCCCTTTAAGACCAGAATCTTAGGACGCTCACTGCACAGCAGCAAGGGAGTTTAAGAGGGCCTTTCCATCTCTCATTACGCACGCATTACCGTGGTCACCTTAGGCCTGCCTTGGGCTCCAGGTTCACACGGGGCGGGGGCGGCTTGCAAAAGGGACGTTTATCGAAATGGCACGCCTTCAGCCCAGGTGGTGACACCTGGCTTGCAACAGGGGCATTATACAAAATGGCACAAAATTATTGGACCATCAACTTGTCTCGCACCCCCTCCCCCCCCTACCCAAGCCCCAATCAAGAGGAGCTGCACCAATGCCTGACTTTGACGAGGCTACAGCAGTGATGAATAACTAGACGGGCTCACGTCTCTATCCGCTTTGTATGAGCACCACACAGCTGCAACAGTCCTCCTTCCAAGCCCCTTTGCCATCGCCCTCGCCTAAACCCACCCTAAGATCGGGTTTGATTACCAGTTGGCAATCTTCGTTCACTATTAAGTAAAAGTTTGGCGATGCAGGGGAAATTGAATAAATATGCACTGTCACTCTAGAGACCCACATGCTAGATGACCCTACCAACCTTGCACTAAGTTGCTTGATCCCTCACTCGAGTCTCTCCCACCCTCATGGCCCATGGCATGGCATTATCAATTGTGGATTCTCCATCGTGCTTCTCTTTCTTTCTAGTAGCATAGACAATTTTATTTCGAATGGCTCAATTTGCGTTCGTAGGAAAATGTTCACCTCTTTTGCCTTTTGTTTCAAAAAAACAGTGTATTTCCTCAGGTGCATAGCAAGCTCATGTGAGATTGGGCTCCTAAAAATGGTAGAGCCGCTATCCTCCACGGAAGGGGACAAAGGGTTTGACCACATCGTAGGGCTAACGTATGTTTCATCTTGTAATGCAACAACATATGAAGCACGTCATCACAACAACGCATCGTGGTAAACCAATCATTGTAACATGAGACGCGGCTGATAGTTATAAGGGTCATCCTTCTCAATTCCACTTGTTGGAAAACCTAGACAAATTGCCCCATCAACAATACAATGGCAAGCCTTCCATGAGGTCCATGCTAGCCCTAATTCTCGCCCAATGCTTATCCAAACCTCAACATGAACATTATTGCCCATGGCATGAGGTTGCATTAGATGGCAAACATATGGCACTACCTATGTGAATTGTCCACCTTGTCTTTCTGCTTTTTAGATTAAAGGAAATCCATCTAAGAAACAATTGCCTCTTTCATCCCTTGTTGTTCCTCAATGTAAATGTAATTTGTTAGTCTAGGATAGTCGATTGAAAAATGTGTCCCTTGTAATGGATTTGCTTCTCTAAAAAAATTCACACGTAGCCCCAAGCGGAGTCACCTAGAAGTTCCACTAAGAGATGATGACAAAGCTTGCATAGTAGGAAAGTGGGATGAAATTTGATGATCATCATATTTCTATTCCTTTTCCTTACCTTTCACTCAAAGGATTGTAGAAAATTCCCATCATGTGCTTCTCTAAGTTGTACCACAATACAAATGGGGTCCCAAATGAAACTCACGCTACCAAATTTACTCCCCTTACCTTGGTGGATCCCCCCTTTTGCCCTTCTCCTTAAGAATTGTGTAGTCACCGTTTCAAGAAATGATGCTTATTTGAGTGTGGCACACTCTCATCTTTCAATCTCAATTCACTTTGGTAGCTTCCTTAGCCATTAAACTATAAACACAAAAGACGGTGTTTCTTGAGATAGAAGATGGGGCCCTTGGCCTACAAAAACAATAATAACCCCTTACTAAAACTATTACACAATAATTGAAAGAGGTACTTTCTTGAATTGATGTGGGTCTTTGGGGAGTAGTTTCGTTGTGTTGAAACGTTTTGGTTAAACCAAGCTTGGCCATTACGTTTTGGGGTACATATAGTTAATCATGCAACAACCTTCACAATTAGATGTCCCCAAGTATCACATAGATATGTTACAACAACGAACTAATTAAAAAATATCTGCACGTTGAGGCACACAAATGCACCAAGTTGGTTTTAAAAATTTTATCTTCAATTAGTGGAAAAGGTTCTTAAGCCAAAACTTGGCAAGAGGAAAATCACACGCATAGCCATGGGAGCCATACATGAAGAGATGACATAGGATAAAAATTCCCTCTTCAATAACATCTCACTTGTTTTGGTAGAGGGTCTCCTTTATTTATTGGTGCCCACATACACATGAACTTTATTTTTGGTAAAGGTTCTCCTTTAGTTTTGGTAGAGAATCTCAATTCTCCTTTAGTTATCGATGCCCACACACACATGAACTTGAAGGATAATAAGCAACCTAATGGAATAATGAACTTAAACAAAGGAGACAATAAAAATTATTACAAGAGGAATATTGATCGCCTATCATATTAGAGTTAATTATATTATGTAGCTCATAAGGTTTTATTCTCATCTATGTTGTTAGTGATTAGTTATCTAAATTTGGATTGGAATCATCCGAATTCTACACCCATCAATAATGAAACCTCATGCCAATAGAATACAATTGTGCAAATTGTATCACCCATGGGTTGTTGCTAGCTCAAATCTATCAACCACCTATGACAATGCATATTGTGCATATTTGTTAACTCAAATCTATTTACAACTCACAATAATGCACATTGTGTGTATTTGATCAACTTTTGGTCAAGTTCACGATAGTTATTCTTAATGACCATCACACCTTTTGAGCCAAATCCCATAAATCTAGCTCTTAACACATAAAGTGCAATTGTACTCCAAACCAATCCGGTGCATTGTAAACTATAGAGATAAAAGAAAGAGGTGTTCCCTTGCATGATATGTAGAATTGTGAGAAGTATTAGCAATCCCCATGGATTTCAAAGTGAAGATATGACTATAATACCAATTCTCAACGGAAAGGAGAGGAAAGGTTTATGAAGAAGGTGGTAACAAGGTTGAAAGGGGAGGCAAGGTGGAAATTTTTTAGAGGGAAGTTAAATGCAATTGTCTATTCTTCACACTTAAAACATGGGAAAATATGGCAAAAAGAAATGCATGATAATCTGTTACTTCCTTGAGAGGGAATTTAAACAAAATTTCTATTTTCCCCACTTTAAATGTGGGCAAACATGGCAAAAAGGCATGCATGACAATGCATTGTTGCGTGTGATGTCCAACAAGTAAAAACCTAATCGCAATTCAAGGAAAGGAATAAAGAATGACGAAGTATCCACAAGACTTTTGCTAAGGTCTTCCATAATGAGGTCTTGGGGCTTAACTCCTATGGACATGAAAGCAAGCAAGAGTTATAACATGTAGTTGGGCATGAGACCTACACAATTGCATGTTGACTTTTATATGGTTGGTTTCTGTGCCCACACTAATGGCATTGGCAACCAATCAATCAATAGAAATGGCTCTTTATCCTTGCCAACACTAATGCTAGGGGTGTGTAGCCTCGACGGTGACTCACATGTTGTGGGGATGTTGAAGTGATGCCGATGGAGCCTCCACTCCAAGCTACTCCTTGTGAGAGCAATGCAAGGCACGAGCCATCCGCATGTGTCACTCAAGTGGCCTTCGAATTGTTGCAATGTGTTTCCACTAGAGAAAGAGGGAAGGGGGAGAGGGGAGAAGGGAGGGAGAAGGAGAAGGGAAGAGGAGAGTGAAGGGGGATGGAGTGGCAAACATAAGGGCACTACAATAGAAGAAGTAAATTATGAAGCCTAATCACTGATTACCTTGCATTCGACATGACTATATTCTATGGATGTTAACGTGCCCCCCTTCCTATTGCTGATCCGCCCTCGAGTCAGCCGCGCTGGAGGATGTGTGTGGTGAGGACTGTCTGTAGAACTGCATAGCGGTCCAGTTGTTGTGGAGTGAGCCGAGTGAGATACGAGCAATACTTCCAGAAATGGGTGGCATGCATATCCTCGTACGTGCGGAGATTTTGCGGATGTGGAGGTAGAGGCGGAGATCATGAAATTGCGTAGGACCGATGTTAGGATTGAAGACAATCTGATTGTTCAGATTATGGAGGCAATTGTCGATGGGACGACTGTGGGCGGGAAGGTCACGGAGGGGTAAGAGGAGGAGGCGATTGATGTGGACCGCTATCACCATGATGGCGGGATCGGGTACCAAGCCGTACGTGTTGTTGAATGACTGGAGGCAGAAGCAAAATCCCTCCTGAGCCTTCACTTTGGGGAAGTTGTACTTTGAAAAATTGTACAACATATTAGGGTCCTTTTGCTGGAGCTCTCTGAATTCTGCCCAAGTCCATCGCCATCCCATTCGCATATACAGAGGGTGGATTCGGCAATCGACGTGGGTACTACGGTAGTACCGCCAAAATTGCTCCATCTTTAAGAAGGGAATGCACCAGCAAGGCTATAGATCGACATCTACATCGGTCTCTAGGACTGGAGCATCGGGGCCGAGGTTGTATCCTCCTCTTGCACGCTTGGATGCATGCATCACCAATCGTCTAAAGATTGGGTGATGAATTGTGTGAGGGGGTGCACCTCTAAGATTTCATATAGATGGAGGTGGGAGCCCTTGAGTTGGCGCTTCCAATGGTGAATAAGTGGACTATCCGGCAACTCTTGAAATGACTGCAAGTTGGGCCACCGCTAGATATTTTCGGGCGGGGAGGAAGGAGAAGCTTGCGGAGCCTTGTCATCTTCAACAGGCATGGGTTCTGCTTCTGTTGTGCCTATTGGGAGGTGTTGAAAGCCTCTTCAGAGAGGTGGACTGCCATAGTAGAGGAGATGGACGGGGAGGTCCCGTGCTGTGTGGTGGTGGTGTTAGAGGCGTGTGGTGGGATTTTGGCGGGTGGGGTGGTCGAATTAAATTTGGCGATGGCTTCTTGGCCTTCCTCCTTGGCGAGTCTCGGGATATGCTACATGTATTGTTTCAAAATTGCTCATCAAGGACTCAAGTGAGTCTTGGAGAGCTTGTAGCACCCGGTTGAAGAGGATTATTATGCCAAGGGGGTTGTAAGTTGTGGACTGGAATGCCGCAAGATGCCCTTGAGATTGGATTGTGGAGGCTTGATCTAGGTCTGCATTCAATCAATGTCTGCTTGTAGACTTTTGGGGGTGCAAACCCACGGGTTGAGTTCCTCGAGCTTTGCAATTTGCATCACATCATCGTCCACTGGATAATTAGTGGACTCCGTGATGATGCGGCACCAGGGTTGGAAATTCAGTAGAATGGGATGGGTGGCTAGAGTCTGGAGCTCAGAGGGGTGGAGAAGAGAGAGACTAGAGGGTTGGAGATCTAAGGAAAAATAAGACATGGCTAGGATGGGGCGGTAGTGATAAGGGTTACGGCGGTGGAGGATTGTTTGGAGGGAGTGGAGCTGTGAGGTCTAGGTGGAATGTAAGGTTTTATGCGCGGAGTGCATCGAAGTGCATTTGTAGTGTTTGGGGGATGGTGCCTGGTGTGAGTGTGTCAGTGGCGAGCTGCGGAGACCTCCTTGTACATTTTGAACTCTTTTTGCTCCCGATCTTCCAAGCCTGAGTCCTCTAATTGATCAGGGGCACGCTGTCGTTCATTCTCCTCTTGAAGGGATAGTGTCAGTGCCCGTTCTTATGCCAGGATCATGTAGTGTTTGGATTTGGCATTGTTGGTTATCCTATGTCTTGGTGTGTTGTGCCTCTGCTTGTGCCTTTTGCTCCAATGCTGTTCGCAAGCCAGACTCTGCTTTGTTGGCTTGGTCCATGAGAGTTTGGACCATGGATTTGCGGGTGGCGAGCTCATCCTTGAGCTTTGTCATTGCTAGCTCGAGCTCTTCATCCTTTGTGCAGTACTCCTCAACTCTGCTTATGGCCACCGTTTGCCCTGTGGCTTATGCGACAACCATTATTTTGTGGCTGTCGTGCGTGGAGAGCTGTGCCTGGAGGAGAGTTGCTGAGAGTTGTGAGGCTTGTTCTTGCCTCCTTTGCAGATTTGTTTGTGCCACTTGTGGAAGCTGCGCCATGGCTTCAAATAATTTTTGCTCCATCAGGTCTGCACTTGAGAGCTGCTCGACTGACATGTGGCTGTAGCCACTTGGTGCCCGATATAGGGGCGCACTATAAAATTGTTAAAGCTCTACAAGGCTTGCCCATGGAGAGGAGGAGGTGCCAGTGATGAAGGATGTGGTCTCTTGGGCCGTTGTTGAGGCCAAGACATGGGGCACAACGGGAGTTGTCGGAGTGGCTTTGCTCCTAGGTGGAGGCCAATGGTGACTGTTTCGTCACGTGGTAGGTCCTCAATTAAGATGGGCTCCTACTGAACTCTTTTTTCCTTGTCTTGAGGATCCACTTGCTAGAGTCGTAGTTGTCGGCTCAAGAATTCTTGCATCTGGTGATCCTCGTATTGTGCGAGCCACTGGCTTGGGTCCGGTTGCACAAGACGGCTGGTCGGGGCACTGGGCTCTGTCCTTGCTTGCTTGGGCTTGACCTCGCTTCTTCTAGCTCTGTTTGAGCCGGTCTTGTGGCAGACTTTTTGGCCAACCCGTAGCTGACAGGTGGATGCTGCTACAGCATGTGGTATAGAATCAACATGTAGAGCATTGGGTTGCCGATGACTTCCTTATGCGTTTTGAGGTCATCTCTCATTTGATTATAGAAATAATTTGCCCAATTTAGAACCTGGGGATCCGCCAATTGCAACAAGATATTGGGCACGATGGACTGATGGTGGTCCATGTGCCTTACTTGTGTTTGTGGGGGGTTAAAGGTCACTGTGCCTTTACCCCGGTTATGTACAATACTCAAACATATATATAAATGAATGAAAAAGAAGACTAGGGTGGTTCTGCACCCACCAAAACTTGTATGGCTCTCTGTTTCTCTCTATCCCTCTTCCGTTCTTGCTTCCATTGAGAGCACTCTCAACTGGTATCAGAGCCCGGGTGATCTAGCTGAGTGTGCGTGAATGCTTGAAGCTCAGCAGCTCTGTGGGAGGAAGGAGAAGCTCTGTGGGAAGCTTTGTGGGTGACTTTACTTGCATCTGAGTGTGTAGAGACCTTGGAGGAACCTTTGAAAAAGTCACTTTGGTTTTGCGAAGTGGTTTTGAGAGCCTGTTTAGTGTTTTCAAAGAAAAAGTCGTTTTTTGAGCTTTTCCCTGTTCCGTTCGATGACAGAGACTCCGTATTGACTTGTAGAGGCAACTATTGCTTGCTTTTGGTGTCCACTTCACTTAAGGAGCTTGGAAACACCTTCATTCTTGAATCTGGGATCATTTCATTGGATTTCTGACTCTCTGTGTCAGTTTCTGAATTTTTTGCCCGGGTGTTGGAACTCAAGTTTGGAGCAACCATTTGCAGATCTGTCAGTTCCGGTGGACTCAAGAGGTCCTAAAACTTCTATGTTGCTCATCATTTGCACTCCGGTGGAGTTTACAAACAGCTCTGTTTTCAAAAATGTTTTTCAGTCCGTGTGTTGGACCCAGTGATTGAGACCACGGTTTCCAAAACTGTCTGCCCCATTGCGTTCTGGACGCCCAAAAACCCCTACTTGTCAGTTCTTGCATGATTCGATGGAGGATTTTCAGAGTTATAGATCTCTGTGTATTCGATTTCGTCTCTCTGTTATGCATTTTTCATTCTAAGGTTTTGAAACCTTAGATTTATGCCACATGGCAGTGGATAAGTGTTGACTCCCATTTCTCACTCATCGGTTGGGATTTTGGAGTTTTAGCAGAAGAGAGATATTTGCAGATTTTCTTGCTGAGTCCGATTATGCAATGGCGCCCATGTTTTGAGGCATCTCAGGTTCTATTTTCAGTAGCGGTCATTACCGTGGGACCATGATTTCTTGAGCATACCTTATGCAGATCACTTTGGTTGCAGTTTGAGCAGTGTGCGCTCATTCGTGGTGTGCATTGGGTTGATGTGGATGATTTATAGGCCATTTGGATGCATTGCGGTCCTTGTTGGATGCGCTGATAGGCCCAAATTGCCTTGTGGGATGCTATTTTTTATGGACGCTTTGCACATGGATGCTATTTTATGCTGAGGGACAGCTTTGACACATTGCAGGTGATGCATTGATAGTGCTATGCTCTCTTGGATGAGATATTATTGCTACATATGCCAGTGGACGGTGTTTATGCTTGAGTCATTTGGCACTTATTGGCATTTTCTTTTGGGCCAGATTTGCTCATATGGATGCATAGTATATGCACATGAGTCAGATGCATCCTTTGATGCTTTGAGCTTTGAGTTTTGGTGATATTTCACTCTATTGTGGCATACACATTTGGGTGCACCTGGTATTTGGTGTGATTCTCTCTTGCAGGCACTAGCATTTAGGATTTTGTTTCATTTGCATCACGGCATCCTCTTCCATGTCTGAAAAGGAGTTTTTCAGCATTAAAAAGTTTGATGGGACAAACTTTTCTTTGTGGAAAGAACAAATAAGGGATGTGCTTATTCAAAAGAAGCAGATTAAACCCTTGGCAGGGATTGAAGCTAAGCCTGCAAATATGTCTGAGGATGATTGGAATGAGTTGGATACATTAGTAAAGTCTACTGTTAGACTTCACCTTGCAGAGTCAGTTTATTTCACAGTAGTAAATGAGTAGACTACGGAAGATTTGTGGAAAAAACTGTGCGCCACTTATGAGAAGGAAACTGCCTCTAATAAAGTTTACCTCATGAAGAGGTTGTTTGAGCTACAGATGAAGGAAGGGGTCTCCATTGCTTCTCACTTATATTATTTTCAGCTAGCTTCAGGCTCAGAAGATGAATTTTGATGTGGAGACTAAGGCAATATTTCTCTTATGTTCATTGCCATCCTCATGGGATACCTTTCGTACAGCTGTCAGTAACTCTGCACCTGGTGAAGTACTGAAATTTGATGATGTTGTGGGTAGCTTGTTGGCTGAGGAGATTAGATGGAAGTCTAAGGATGGCAACAAGCAGGATGCAGCCTTAAATGTGCAAAGGGGCAGATCACAGTTCAGGGGGAAGTCCCAAGAAATCCAGGGTACGGAACATTGAGTGTTACCATTGTGGCAAGAAGGGCCATATGAAAAAGGATTGCTACAAGCTGAAAAGAGAGCAAAAGGATAAGAAAAAGAATGCAAATTAGGGTGCAAATCAAAAGGAAGAGAGTCCAATGGAGGACAAAGGAAAAGTGAAGATCGAGGAGATCAATGCAGTCACACATGATAGTGACAATGACGTTCTCTTCATGTCTAGTTTATCTATAGAGTTGCTTACCACTTCAAATGATGCATATTCCCAGGATTGGATTTTGGATTCTGGTGCTTCATTCCATGTTACTCGCCATAGGGAATGATTCTCCACTTATGATAGTGGAAAGACAGGTTGTGTGCATCTTGGAAATGACTATGCATGTGACATAGTGGGAGTGGGAGCAGGTGACATAAAGTTTTCTTTTGCAAATGGGTCTGCATTTGTTTTGAAACATGTGAGACATGTGCCTAAGCTGACCAAGAGTCTTATTTCAGTGGGTCAGCTAGATGATGCTGGTTTTCACACCACTTTTGGCTTTCAGAGTTGGAAAATTCAGAAGGGCTCTATGCTTTTGGCCAGGGGTGCCAAGTGTGGGA